>NC_136006.1:22292499-22309999 GCF_048128805.1 Centroberyx gerrardi | reverse complement strand
GCAGAAACAGCTGAAACAGCACAGGGAGAACATACTTCACATCTGAGCTAACAAAGAACCCGCTCCATATCCCAATTAACACCATGCACAATGATTCACACCTTCTCTCCCATGTTCTCGCACAAACGCTATACATAAGATATATGAATTTCATACCTGAGCACTGGCCTGGTTCCTCTGCCTGTCACTCCCACTCACACACACGCACACACATATAGATGCCCCACCACACACACACACACACAGCTAGGTGAGAGGTGTGTTTAGTGGAGGAGTAGCTGTTGTTCTTGGAAGCAGCCATCAGTGGTCACTAACAGGATTACTGCACTTATCATCTTCCTCTGTGTCCTTTAGGGATAAATCACTTTCACATCTATCCATCACTCATTCACTCAGCCATCTATTGTCTCTGTCTACCTCTGGCTATCTGTCTGTCATCGGTCTTGTCCTGTCCAGTAATCTATCTCCTCTTTGCTGACAATCTTGTAGGTCTTTCAATTCACTTCAGTTCAATTCAAAAAGGTGCTTCACTAGTTAAAGAAGAATACTGGTGTCATTTAGAGTTAAAGGCCATTTACTTCTATCTAGCTTGCATTTGCCTCAATCATTTTGCAATGGATGCTGTATGCTGTATTCAATTTTTGACCATTCACTTGTTTCTCGACGTTTTTAAAATGAACTGCTGTCCCGGCTAACCAAGACGCCCCAAATCAGAAGACATGGATGTGACAATAAAGCTTGTAAGGCGACATGTTTTTGATGATTGTTTTCCATTTCTTCCTGTGGGTGTCAGGTGATCGACAGGAAGCAGAGCGTAAGATGATGCAGCACTGATATGAAAACACTCAACTCGGGCACAATGAAATAACAATAAAATCGAAACTCTGACAAAACCAAATTAAGGCTTCATGTTTACTGTGAAGGATTATCCAGCTCGGACAATTTTCAAGTCTGTGGAAGTTGTTTTTCATACTGTACAGGAATTAATAGCAGCAAATGGCTTCTTCTGAAGGGAGAAAAACAAGCTCTGATATCTCCAACTACACCGACTGTGTGCAGACACCAACAGGAAGAATGGAATGAAAAAAACAAACACCATTATTATCCTTTAAATGCATTTACATTGCCAAAGCATGAGCAAGACAATATACATATACAACCTATCCTAACTGAGAAGACAGATATAAACAGATTTTAACGTAAAATGATTCTGCACAACTCATAGTGAAATCGCATGAACAACTGAAACATCAGTGGAATCAATCTTAGTCTCCACTGGTTGTCCTTATGTAAGCTGTTATGAATTTTGCTGCTATTATACCACATTTGGCATTTCATTAATTCTCTTAAAGGACCGTATTTGCGCCGTGAGCGGTCTTCCCCTTCCCTCTCTCTCTCTCTCTCTCTCTCTCTCTCTCTCTCTCTTCGCCCTGTCTGTTTCTCTGTCACCCAGCTTTATTCAGCCGAGCAGAGCCAATTGTTGGAGAGGGAGAGAAGAGAAGAAATTTATAGTGGCACAGAGGTCGGTGGATCCAGAGTGTGTGAGGCAGAGAGCCGAAGGACAGTCAGGTGCTTTTGAAGGCAGGAATTGGTGTGAATCATTGTGTGGAGGTAGGAAATGAAAAAAGGCAAGAGAAAGAAGCGGAGAGAGAGAGAGAGGGAGAGGAAGATGGAGAGACTGGAAATAGACAAACAAAAGACGCCAGCGAAGACCTGTGCACCCTCCCACAGCAATATAACACATGCTGCATCGCTGTATTCTAATATAAAACCACACTATGTTGGCGTTGAAGGGTTGTTTTTACCCCGAATGGAATATTTCCTTCTCTCTCTCTCTCTCTTTCTCTCTCTCTCTCTCTCTCTCTCTCTCTCTCTCTCTCTCTCTCTCTCTTCCTGTGCTGCTGTTTCCCACGGTTGATCTCTCTCCTTTTGTCTCTCTCCACCACATATATCTCCTCAACTCTCTATCCTTCTCTAGTCTCCGTCTCGCTCAGCTCACACACACGTCTGGACTTAATGAGGAACCCCGCCTGAACCTGTGCAGATTAGCAAGCGCTCAGACACACACACACACACGGAGGCCTAATGGGTCTCAGAATCACTCTCTTTTCTGTCGCATCCTATATTTATTTATTAAATCTAATGGGAATCTGGACACTTTATTTTACATGAATATTGCTACTTTCAGATGACATACATATTGGTTCTTATTAAGCAAATGCTATTTTCAGACATTCTGGCTTTATTTGGTACAGTAGATATGATGACATGTGACCCATGACATCAGGAGTTACACTCCTCTGCCTGATGAGTCAGTGGGACATCCCGTCTCCTCTGTGCCTTACGCAATCCACCACTCATGACGTCCTGTGCAAGAATCCCCCATTTCCACCCAGGCTGAGGATGCATGATTTATCATTTCTATATAAAACCTCCCGGATTTCTTATTAAGCCTTTCCTCATGGGACTCGGCTACATGATATATAAAGCATGGAGAGTTCGCACGTCTCCAAGCCGAGCACGAGGCAGTGAGAAGAGATGCAGGGTGAGTCAAAATGACACGTCAGAGCACTCGGCCTGAACAGCATGAGCAGCACTTGTCTTGAATGGCCGAGTCCTTCAGTGTGGTTCAGTGCAGTGTGTGTGTGTGTGTCTGTGTGTGTGTGTGTGTGTGTGTGTGTGTGTGTGTGTGTGTGTACACGGGCCACAATGCGCGGGCCTGTTCGCATCGCCCTGTGAATTCAGATGGTGAGGTCATTGTGCTCCGAGACACGCTGGGTGGAGTGGACGCAACTCACACAAGTCATAAAAAAACCTCCTCATTAAGGCGATTCGGGCACTTCTCTCTGTCTCCGGCTCTGTCACACTCTGTTGTATCACTTGGGCTTAAATGGTAAAATAAAATCTCTTTTCTCCTTCAGCTTCTCTCTCTCTCTCTCTCTCTCTCTCTCTCTCTCTCTCTCTCTCTCTCCCCCTCTGTCTCTATTAGCAGGCATTTCCTGTACGTCACCCCTGACCTATAACCCTTGTATGAGGACATCGTTGGTCGGTTTCCTTGGCTACCGAGAGGGGGAAAATACTGGCTTTCCTGGCTTCTCCATCTGTCTCTCTCTTTCATACACACATAAACACACACCCATTATGTTTTTTTTTCTTCTCCTCAGCAGATTTTGGGAGGGTCTCAGCTGTGTATAGAGCTTTCTAAGTTGCAAACTGGAAAAGGCGGCACTGGTGAAGGAGGGAGGCTGAGGATTATGTCGTAAAACTCCTGATAATCCACGGCCATAAAGCGCTGCCGTACGCTCACATCTCCTGCCGCTCTCCAGATATTGTTTCCTTCCCTTTATCACCCGGCGTCGCTCTTGGCATTTCGGTGTGGCACGCAGGCGAGAGCGGCGGCCGGACAAGCCGATAAGCTGGCAGCATTGTTAATGGGCAGGACGGGACAGACAGTAAGACGGGGGAACCTGGCTGGTACACTGATTTTTTTTTCGCGGCGGTGATTCCACATGAGGATAGTAAGACACATGGGACATGCATGGCTGGCGCACACACACATGCACACACACACGCAAACAAATATGAGGAGCCCACGTCTGTGCTGCAAAAACCAGCTTTGGGCTTCTATTCAGATGCAAACAAGGGCTAATTAAAATAATTACTGCTTTTCTAGCATGAAGAGATGTTCTCTCCCCTTTCCCTCTCCTCTCCTTTTTTAATACTGCTGCAGGAACCAAGGCATCATTAGGAGTCTATTCATTCCCAAAATAGTCTCCCCCTCTCTGTATGAATATTTCTGCCTCTCTTTCTCTCTTGCTCATCTTTCAGCTATTCATTTCTCCCATTAAGTCATTATTGCTATCAGTACCCCTGCAGTCATTTCTGTCTCTCTGTCATTCAAATGGTCTCTCGTTATTTTTTGTTAAGGTGCCAAAACGTGGTTTGGGGGCATGGCCTGTATTTTCCCAAAGAGCCCATGTCCAAGCACACAAAAAAATGCTTTTTAAACGTCACCGACTAGTTTGTTGCATAACCTCAGTGACAACCTGAATCATTTGAATAGTCTTCTGAGAATGGCAGGTCGGTACATTGCTAGAATACTTCTGACGTTCCCAGAATTTCTTTGAAATGAAAATGGCCCTGAATCCGCTGTTAAACTGTTCCATTTTGATATTTGAATAGTCTTGCATAATGTGTGAATAACTCTTGACAGTTTAGCCTTGACCCGACCTTAAGAGATAACTCTGAATTGACGTCTACAGAATATGCTTGTCATTATAGTTGAGGGCTGAACAATGTTCTGGGTTTCTGTGAAACGACATCTGAGTTTAATTTGTAAAACACTACATATTCATTTTGGAACAATTTAGCTGCCTGAAATTGATCAGTCAGTATTTAAAAAATGCAGCTGATTCTATCTGTAAAATATGTTGCTACTTAGTAAGGGAAGGGCTTTAGATGACTCATGACTTTATCAGTAGACCCATAATGTGCTTCACTGTGTCCAATTTTTTTCAAACGGTGTATAATATTGTTTGCAATTTAACTCTCCCTACAGTATGGTCACAGCACAGCACGGCCCAGCACTGGATGTACTGTAGTTGTCACACTCACACACCCAAACACACACACACACACACACACACACACACACACACACACACACACACACACACACACACACACACACACACACACCAGGCTTTCATATCAGTATGTATTTCTTTCTTCCAGTCTCTTTATCATTGTATCTGTGCTGTTCAGGTCAGCTGGTTATTGATGATTGTGTGGGAAGGCACCTGAAGCAAAAATGTTCAAAAAGATGGAATAGCTATTATGTAGCTCACTGTGTGTGTGCGCGTGTGTTTGTGCGTGTGCATGTGTGACAGATTGATAGACATGGGGATTCATCCATCAATGAAGTTCATCCCTACATCAAATCTCACATCAAACAGAACTGGTGATATTGCTTTGAATATTTGGGGAAGTCAGTCTGAAAGAAATGCACTCCTGTTCTTTTTTCTCTTTTCAAACGTATACTGGTGCTGGTCGTTCAGGAACAATTATGGAAATGCTTCACAGTATAATGCTGTCCTATAATGCTGGAAAAAGCCTGACGTTTCAGCTTACTGCTTTCATCAGGGGCAAATGGTTACAGCACACTTTTCACTGGGTTATATACACGCTTCAGCCACACGCATGTTGACAATCAGTAAATGAGACATCTGTCAGACAACATGGTGATGTCATAGTATCTCAATGATTTCATTTCACTAGCATTTCATTTACAGGATCAGACAAACAACCAACTAAAAGCAAATGGAAAGAAAATAAGTTTTATTTGTAAAATTACATGTGTTTATAAATGGGTACCAGAGTCACTAAAAGGGGAGAGGGCTTTAATTCAAAAGAAAGGGTATTAGATCCAATTCTTCATGTAAGCCAGTGGGTGTTACAGTGTGGAGTCTATACAGAATATCCAGAAAGACTCACATTGCAGCAGTCTGAGATACTCAGTGAAGTGTCTAGCTATGGGATAATTGTCTTCTTATGGCTCTTTTATGTTCAGTAACTCTTATCCTAAGTTGTCTCTTTGTTTTGCCAATAGAGGCAAGACCACATTCTTCAGCATATACATTATGGCACTTGTGATGCATGTAATCCGCCCTTTTACTAAAGACGGATGTCTAAAGACCTCAGTGCATGTCGTATTATTACAGTGAGCACATGAGTAACAGGGTGAGTCAAAAGGGCGATGCATCTGGACTCTTTTCAAATCAGAGGACACTAATTTGCCCTTCAGGTTCTTGCCTGGCCAGGTCTGTTGTAGCCCCGCTTCACTGTGAGTAAAAAGCTCTGTGTACTTCCAGAGTGATTAGTCCGACTATATTGGTGACCAGTCCTACTATGTTGGTCCCAGCGTTCACAAGCTATTTGACAGTGTGTGCTAAACAAGGCAGAGGCCGATGACTTTCAATCCTATTAGTCCCTACCTTACCTCTCCCCTCTGCCCTGATTAGTATTAAAGCTCTTCATTGATGATTTGCCACGGCATTACCGAGTTAATCTGCCACCGCTAACTCTGCCAGGATTACTGACAGAGAGGGAGAGAGTTAACTGTAAAAATAACTCCAATTTTAATGCATTTGTTGTCGACATCAGTGACTGATTCAAAACAGAGTCTGTTTTTAAGTGAAGTTTTATTGCTGTGGAAGCTGCCAGCTCTGCATATGTGGAGTTGGAGGAAAGGTTTTACTATGCAGCGCAACAACTGGTGGCCAAGTGTTAGAAACATTCAAAATTATGGATCACAAACAACATTCAGTAACACTCAAACATAAAACACAGTAATATACATGTCATTGACATTTAATCCTTAGGGTTCATGCTGCCTGTGAACAGTTAGCATTCTTTCATGGAGGGTTAAGGTCACTTTTTATATTTTATTGACTAAACACATAGCTGTTAATGACCAAGTGTGTATTTGCCACATGCCCTTTAAATACCGTTTGCCTCATGTATTTCACTAACTAATAGCAATTAGTAAACCTGCAGGTGTGTGGATGTGACTGTCCACCTACACACACACACACACACACACATACACGTACTTGACCTGAAACGTCACTCAGTCTGATGGTGGCCAGCGGACTATTTGTCTGTCCGCCTCACCTATTACAGATCCTTCCACACCCCATTCTTTCTTTTTTCATTCCCCCTCCATCTGTCTGTCTCCTCACTTTCTTCCCTCTCTTTCACTCGCTGTCAGGCTGGACGACAGGCAGGCTCTCTCTCTCTCTCTCTCTCTCTCTCTCCCTCTCTCTCTCTCCCTCTCTCCTTCTATCTCTCTCGGCCCGTCTGTCTCTCCATTATGCTGGCGCATCGTAAACATTTCAGTCACACTTAGCTGCAGCGCTGGCTGATTTATTTAGCGCTGCTCCATGTCTGCTTGCACACTAATCTGTCCTCTCCATCTCTGTCTCTACCTGTCACTCCCGTTCGCTTAATGTGTCTTCCTGCACACACACACACACACTCACACACACACACACACACACTCTTGAACGCACACACTCCTCCCTGTCTCATCCCTTCCATCCTCACTCCATCTCTCTTCCTGTCCTTCTGCTCCCATTGTGTCTCACCTCCCTCTTTCAGCCTCAGCCCTTTACTATCAATGTTATCAGGAAGTCTTTAACCCCATCTCACTCTCTCTCTCTTTTTCTGTCTCTCTCTCTTTCACTCCTCACTCCTCCTGTACCCATCATACTTTTCTTTCGGCTGTAAGGACTCAGAGTGATGGATAGTGCGCTCTTCACAGTGTAGTTGATATTCGCACTGGTTCACATCCCTCTGTTTGACTGTTAGACTCTCTCTCTCTCTCTCTGAGGTTGTGTTGTGTTGTGCCATTTACTTGGAGTGACAGTGGCTCCTTAAGCTCACAGACCATTTGCTGCCCTTCTTCCTCCTGACCTGGCTTGTGCTCTTCCCCTCATTCTCCTTTTTGTTCATCGCTCTTTTCTCCTGCTTTATTGATGCTTTCTGTCTCCCAGTCCTTCGCCTTGTCTGTTCAACTTTTTCTTTCTCTTCCTTCTCTCACTCTCTCTCTCTCTCTGCCTGTCTGTCTCTCTCTCCATATTCCCCCCTCTCTTCCTAGAGGATGTCTCGTCTAGACATCTTATTAAAGTCAATAATATGGAGCGACCCGGAGACACAGTGTAACAGTGACGCCCCGAGGCGACTTTTGACTCTGTGAGCTGTCTGTGTGCGTTTTTGCGTGTGCATGCACCGAAATCCGCGAGTTTGCAAGTGCCGCGTGTGTGTGTGTGTGTTTGTTTGTGCAAATGTGTGTGCATGCAATTCTCCGTGATTTGTTTTGACCAATTTATTTTCCATTCAGAGAAGTCAGGTGTTATCTAAGTGTTGCATTAGAGAGCTAGTTCAGTCTTGAGCATGCTGGTGAAGCATGAAACTGGGCTGAATGCAAATCCTCTATTACACACCTGAGAGCCACATGGGGGGGGGGGGGGGGGGGGGGGGGGTGAGTGTGTGTGTGTGTGTGTGTGTGTGTTAGGGTGTATGAGTCTGTTTGTGTGCTCACCCACATGTAATTGAAATTCAGAACAGCATGAGCCACAACACTGTAGTACTACACCATGCTGCTGTTCAGTAGTGTGCATCAGCCTTGCCATTCTCCCCATTGACTGCAGTTTCCCTCAGCAGAGCAGGACCTCCAACTTCCACCAAACTGTGACAAGAGCTTCTTCTGCCAAAGTTTTTCAATTTCCCCTCTCATCTCCACAACAACTCAGCAGCAACACCGCGCTCACCCTTTAATTAGTCAATCTTATACTTGGCGCGTGAAACTAAAACATCGCATCAACCAACAAAAACATAAAATGTCGGTTGCTAAGATTAGGTCAAATCAAGGTTAGAGGTCAAATCAAGGTGACATTTGTTACTGACAGACCCAGAGGGGGGCTGCATCATTTGTGGGGGACAATGTGTTTACTGTTGCCTTGCTTTATCTCTTTTGCCTGCAGATAAATGGACACACACACACACACACACACACACACACACACACACACTGAACTAGGACTCAAAATCGCTCTCCTCCGGTGAAGCCCATCTTGTGGCGAGTCAATATTAGCCATATATGGCCTGTAGCCCACTCAGCCTCACTGTGTCATGTTGCATGATGGGATGGCTTTATGGAGTGCTGAATGGAGGACCAGGGGTCGGTTGTCGTGGCGATGCTGCCTCTGGCTCGCAGCCTTCTGATTTGAGGAGACGATAAATGATATGATCGTCACTGACTTTCAGCAGTGACCCGCACAGACTCACAGACCAGACTAGTGTGTATGAGAGAGTGAGTGTGTTAGAGTGTGTGTGTATGTTGTGCTATACATATGTGCCATGCCAGCTTTAACTCATATGTTTATCTTTATATGACTCACCATGTTTATATGACTTGCCATGTTTAAATGTAAATGTTTAAACGTATTAAAAGCTCAGTTTTTGTTATTCTGTATGATGATGTGTGTATTTTCGTTTGTCATTCTGTATGATGGCGTGTATTTTTGCTTGTTATTCTGTATGATGACGTGTGTATTTGTGTGTGGGTTGAAACTGTGCAGCCATTTGTCCCCAAGCCCATTTGGGTGTTGGCACCACGCTGTTCTGTGGAGTGGAGTGGACACAAAGTCTTCAAAAAAAAATCTAAAAGGACTTTTTCAGATCGAATGCATTTGTGCTTGGTGGCTGAAGAGGCAAGAGCACAGCTGTGTGTGTGTGTGTGTGTGTGTTTTTGTGTCACCATGGCGGTACTTATTTCCATGGTAACGATGATCCAGGAACGCCGGTGAAAGTGTATCTCCTGCAGACACCTTTGTGCGCTCTCATTACTGCTCTGTATGTGTCCTATCCAGCAGAGAGAGAGAGGGAGAGTGAGAGAGACTAGAACAGAGTGCTTGTGGGAGAGATACATTTACGTATAGGGGCAAAAATAAAGTGGAAGTAGGCTACAATTCAAGGGAAAATAGAAAGGGAGAGAGATGGAAAGCAGGGGGGAGGACTGCTGTACGGCCCCCCGTGATAGTCACTCAGCACAACAATGGAGAAACATTGATGAAAAGACAGCAGGGAAGCAAATAGATGCTGAGAGATGGAGGAATGGGAGAACTCGTGTAGCCTAATACCTAGGCGGCTGCTGTAAATAAGTCTCCCTTTCACAGATTGGATTTGTAGTTATACAAACATTTCTTGGAGGCAGAGCTACTCTGGAGGCAGAAATAATCTCATTGAGTTGAACTTCAATGGGTGAAGCCAAAGAAACACTGTCTGCAAGAGTGCAAGTTAGCTAACTGGCAAACCTGAATGGTAAAGAAGGAACTCTAGTCAAAATACAACTAAAACATTTTTCATTCAGTCATGACCAAGGCATTCATGGTCATGGAAGGTCAGCAGGCTAGCTAACTAGCTTGTAGCTTTAGGCTATTAATTCTAGTTTGAACTTGAAAGGTCAGCTAAGCTAACTAGCTAACCTAGATAACTTAGTTATGGGAACATAGGTTTGCCTCAGACTCTGGTGACCCGGGGTCAGTTCCCAACTCATCAAGTTTTCTACTGTGAGTGAAGTTTTCATTTTTAGTAAAAGGCTTTCTCATGTAGCCATGACCAAAACCTTCACCCTAAACTTTGCCTAAACTTAACTAACCCTTTCACATGAAGAAGAGTGAACAGCTTTCTCTCCTCCTCTCCATTGGCAGACGACATGACAGGTGGAATCTGAGGCCTAAAAAGTCAACCCTTACTAAACGAACCACAGTAATGCGATACTACATTTTAGAAGGACACTACACAATTTCACAGCAAAACTTTAAAATATCATACAGATAACTTATACCACAGGAAATCCTATTGTAATACGGGATAAAAATTCCATTAAGTGCGATAAGGTCACTCATTGTATAAACTCACTATTAAGTACCACAGACACACTGTAAGTCCCTATGGCAATATTACAGTGTGTTTTTTTTTTTAGGGAACATCCTTCATTTTACTTATACCAGCCGTGCCTTAGATTATTGTCTGGGTGATAAAAGACAAAGATGAGGAAGAGAGCTTGTGTAGTTGTCCACCTAGTACACTACTCTGCCTGTCCATCACCCCCCCCCCCCCCCCCCCCCCCATTCATTTTCAGGGCTGTTAGCTGAGGCCAAATTGCCAGCTGTGGTCTTTTCCCCAGCTCTGTTTCTCATTAGCTATAAACCATTTTATTGTATATCGGTGTGTGTCTGTCTAAGCATAAAGTCTGACTGGTTAAGTGGGCATCATGACATGGCACAGATTTCATAGTTTGGGATCCCGGGGACCCATTTCCCTGGTGTTGATGACAGGCTGGGAGAGAGGGGACTGGTGTGCCTGCTTTTGTCTGAGTAGAAAATGTGTTGTGTGGGCTGATGAGGGTGTGTGTGTGAGTGTGTGTGTGAGAGTTTGTGTGTGTTGATGTGTTGCTGAGGCAGTAAATGAGGAGAAGCAGGAGTGAATAAGCCTGTTTTGAGAGATGGAGTGGTTGTTGAGATGGCCCTTGTGGCTCTTTATAATTTGGTTTATGTGTGGGAGAGGATGCTAACAACACTACTTGTCTAGTGTATAGGCAGCCTGTCATCTTGCAACAGGTTGTAACACACACACACACACACACACACACACACACACACACACACACACTCCCAACAGACATAAATACATGTTGAACTGTGGAGTAAAGCTGAAGAATAATACAATTCCTGTGCATCTGCATGACAAAGTCAGCAGTGTGGGTATTTTTAAGTTTGTTTTTACAATACATGCAGTTAGGCAGTTGGAGAGATAAGAGGCATTTCTGACATATGTGCCTCTTTCGAAACCAGACATACAATAAAATAAATATAATTCAAGGAGATTGTTCAAAATGCCGTGGAAGTACTGAGAGTGATTTAAACTGCGTCAAAAGAAACGTTGATTTAAAACAGTGTATCAAATTTAAATATCAAATTGACATTGCAAGTCATGTAACACAATATCAATGTGTCACTGTTCCTGGTACCCCCCTCTGCTGTCCCTTGTAACCTACACACACACACACACACACACACACACACACACACACACACACACACACACACACACACACACCCGCACACATCTGGTCTCCATGGAGATGATTATGCTAACACTTCTAACCCCTAGACACAAACACACACACACACACACACACACACACTCACTCACACACTGTGTCCTGATTATGGATCCATGCTGTTAGATAATGACACCCACTCTAACAGTGATGGTGGACCTCCTGACATAAGGTCTGCTTATTATGGAGGCTCGAGGGAGGGAGACTGGGTCTCTAAATATGTATGGTGTGGATGTGTGTGTGCTTGTGGCTGGGCTTGTGCACACACATGCCTTATTATATGACAAATATACATTTATGTGACAGATTATGTATGTGTGTGAGAGTAAGAGAGTGGGGACCACATAGGACTTCCTATGTTTTCAGCTGTGAAGGAGATGGAGGGAGTGTTATGGCCTATATATAGCATTGTCTATATGTGTGTGTGGTGTGTGTGTGTGGGAGAGAGAGGGGGCTATGAGCGGGCATAAGAAAGAAAGGGAAAGCATGTATTACATATGGAACTCTGTGTGTGTGTGTGTGTGTGTGTGTGTGTGTGTGTGTGTGAGACAGACAAAAGGCGATATGTGCTGCTAATGAGTGGGAGGCTGATAAGAGATCATTACAGTGACAAATAGCACTGATGTGGGAATGGCTTTACTGTATGTAGGACACAATGAAAAGTAGTCTGCTAGTTAGACTAATGCTGTGTTATCAAGTGCCTGTGTGTGTGGGTGTGTGTGTGTGTGTGTGTGTGTTAGTGAGCATTTATCAGATCTAATGCTGCATTTTGAACTGTGAGAACAGGAAGCTCATGTAATTTGTCTAAGTCAGAGTTTAGATCAGTTGCTCCCATATGCTCATGTTTTTTTTTGTGTGGTGTATTTATTGCAGGGTGTTATGTTTTTTGGGGGGTCTTCCATTTGTGAGCTCCTGGGCTTGCCGTAGAAAGATGTACTGTGTGGGAACTTGAAACAGTGTTCCCATGTTGTTGTTGTTGTTGTCCCATGCGTACGCACACACACACACACACACACACACACACACACACACACACACACACATAGACAGGCACACTACAACATCCGCTGGGCAGATGCTGAACCTCATGGCGTCACAACATCACAGTGTCTTCTCTCTCTCTCTCTGTGTGTGTGTGTGTGTGTGTGTGTGTGTGTGTGTGTGTGTGTGAACGAAGCAATGTTTACATCCAGTGGGTAAGTCTAGTGTTTAGAGAGCAAATTTGTGCTGTGATAGCCAAAGCTCCTGTTTGTTTTTAATGTCCCAGCCTTTTGCTTCCTTTGTTTATGTGGGACTGTGTGTGTGTGTGTGTGTGTGTGTGTCTGTGTTCATGTTCTGCATCTGCTTTGTATGAGAGTCTGTATCTTGCATGTGTCTCTTGTGTGTATTTGTCTTAGCAATTGTGTGTGTGTGTGTATGTGTATGTGTGTGTGCATGTGTATGTGTGTTTATGTGTGCTGTGACTCCCATTCGTTACATAAGCAGATTATATTATGTAAGGGTTTTTTTTTCAAGGAGAGCAAACAAACAGTTGTGTTTCTTAGTGTGTGTATGTGAGTGTGTGTTTGTGTGAGTGTGTGTGTGTTTTAGGTACATACTAGGATATGGAAGCAGTGGAGTAAACACCCAGGGGTTGTAGGTGGATGCCAGGGGTTTGCCAGCTAGGCAGCCGATGCACGCGCACACACACACACACACACACACACACACATAATTAAACATACACACACAAACACACTCACATCATTAGACACACAGACACATGCACATCATTAGACACACACACACACACGCTCATCCTGCAGTGAGCTCACGCTGGGACCAGGGTGAGGCAGTCACAGCTGGATGCTGCTTTACACCCCCCCACCCCCTCTATTTTGCTTTCTTTTTCTCTCTCTCCCTCTATTTTTATCGAACACACACACACACACACGCACACACACACACGCACACGCGCACACACACACACACACACACACACACACTTTGGCCAAGGCATTTCTTTGCCCATTACCACCCATATTAGTTCCTCTTTTCTTTTTCACATCTGCATCTCTGCTCACTTCAAACAGCCTTTCAGAGTGTCACTAGTTTGTTTAGTGATGAGAGTAAACAACAATATTTCACTGTCACATGAATTGTGATACCTTGGTATAATTACCGGAAATAAACAAGAGCATGGTGGAGATGATTGATAGCCTCTGTCTCACACCATTGTTAGTGCTAATGTTTCTCAAAATGAAGACCAAATTTCCCATAAACCCCGTTGCTTTCTGTTACAAAGATGTTGCTTCTTTGGTCAAAGGTTTTCTCTTTGGCTTTACTGAAGAGGATAGACATGTTGATTTTTCCGTCGGCTTTTCACTCCTTCCACTATCTGCCATTGCAAGAAACTCTGAAAGCTTTAGCTCTGTTCGCTCTAGAAGAACAGCGGCCTCTTCCTGATTTGTGCCGTAAAGCAATCCAGCAGATTTCCCATGAAGTCCGACCTGGTGGCACGAAATGTAAAATACAGTGTACTTCTCGGCAGTGATCTTGTTTGTTTACAGCAATTATACAAATGTCTCATAATTGATGTGGTAATGATTTATTTATGCTAAAATGCTACATGTAGTACCTTTTAATAGAGCATCACTGAGTCCATTCTGTATTGTGGCACAGACTACATGCACCATATCAGCTACTGAGACGACACAACTGACTGTGACCACCACTGTCTGTATCACTCAGTAGCTGGAGCATCTTTTGCCCAGAGTCTAGCCTGGGTGTGTCGGAGTGTGTGAGTGTGCTGTGTGTATTTCAGTATTTCACATCTCATGACACACTTCTAAAGTAACCGCTCCACTAACCTCCACCCCCACCCATTCTCCCCTTAGTCACTCTCTCTCTCTCAATCTTCCTCGCTCTCTCTCCTGCACTGTCTCTCTCTATCTCTCTCTCTCTCTCTCTCTCCCTCTCTCTCACTGCCCTAAATTCTACTCAGGCAATAATAGAATGACATTTATCATAATCTGTTTCTCGCTCGCCGTATCGCTCGCTCGCTCCCTCGCTCCCTCCCTCTCTTTCTCTCTTCGCTCTCTCTTCTCTGTCTCGCCACCTATCTATCCCCCTCCATCAGTTTATCTATCAACACTCTGTCCCCTGTCTCATCCCCTCCACTCCTCCCTCTTTCTCATCCATCCATCCATCCATCCATCCATCCATCATTCTGACTTGTTGTCACTTGCAAGACACTGTGGTGGGTTGGGGTGCAGATCCCTGCAGCTTTCATCTGGTGGGCTTAAATGAAAAGATGATTAACTCAAATCTGCTTGATTAGCATTGCTTCCCTTTAATGAAATCCAGTTGAGAGCAGATTGCACTGTCATGCTTGAACTCCTGATTGGAAAGGCCTACTTAATGCCCTACTTGAAACAAACCACACAAGGTTATTACAGGACCAGGGGCGTTAAATCAGGGGCGTTAAACAACTCTAGTTATTTGTGTTGTATTCCAAGTCTTGATTTCTGAAGCAGTATCAACCTTTGGCGAAATGACGTTCTAAAAAATATGACCAAACATCAATTGAAAATCACAGTAGCAGGATCTATTCGTTTTCAAGCTATTTTCGTAGCCTCATTCAAATGAATAGGAAGTAAAAATCTAACGCTACAAACTCGTCCAGCTGCATCCGAACTTGGTGATTAGTTTATATTCTGGTTTTTATGGTGGTCAAGTGGCGAAAAACCCCCATGTTAAAACTAAGTGGAATATTGCCTTAAGTTATCTACTATTCCTTTAAAAGTACCACACTCCATTGTAATTTTGTGAATGTTTTGTAATATTGTAACAGCAGGTGACACTTTTTCTCAAATGGATGTGTCATTTTGGAATGAAAACCATAATTTGTAACAAATTAAGTATGTATTGCTGTGAGTCAGTTGCTTAATTGTTTAGCAGACACATTTGCACTTCAAAGGTGCACTCATTACTTCAGGTGAAGGTAATCAGGTAAATCAAGCACCAGTCAAGCTTTTACTGCATTCTGAAGGTTTTCTGCTGTTATTTTGCTCATTTCTGAAACTACATTGACCTGTCTAGTATGAAGTATTAGTTTAGTGTTGCTGCATTGGTTTCCCCTTCAGGCCTTAACCCCAGTCCTCTGGAGACTACACACAAACACATGCACGTGCAAATACACACACACACACACACACACACACACACACACACACACACACACACACACACACACACACACACACACACACACACACACACACCCCTCTGCCTCTCTGTGTCACTGGGTCTATGTGTTTCTATTTTTCTTGCTCTTGTTTATCAGTCCAGACCCATCCATGCCTGCTCTCTCTCTTTCTCTTTCTCTCTCTCTCTCTCTCTCTCTCTAAGGCCATTTCCTTCTTTTCCTTCTCGTACTATCTCTGAGATAAGGGTCACCCTCCCTTCGTCTCTCCCTTTTGATTTAATTTCTTCTTCATCGCCCCCTCCCCATCTGTCTTTCTCTCTCTCTCTCTCTCTCTCCTTCTTTTCCTGCCAGTTTGCTTGATATGTGGCTGTGCATTGGACGGTGTTTACACAGTGGAACTGCAGTTTGTTTCTGATGGCTCTTAATGTCTCAGATGTTATGAATTCCTGCCATTTAAATGTAACTTTACCGACTTCTTACATCCTCTCTCTCTCTTCCTCCATCTGTCTCTCTCCTCTCTCCATCTCCCACTCTCCCACTTTCAGCCCTCGCTTTCACTCTTTCTATATAAAAAAGAGCAAAAACTGTGAGGCAACTATTTTAGTTTTGGATGCATGGAAGTGTTTTCAGATGACAACAACTAAAAATTGCCCTCAGTATCTGCTCAGCTCCATACTGTCTGTTGTAAATAATATTAATTGAGAGAACTGTCCATTCTTCAGTTGATGGTCATAAAAGACAGTTTGTTCTCAGCACCTTATCCAACAGATAGGATGAAACTGTGGTGAAACTCAAGCATATTTAGCCGGCAGCTGGCCTGGTGTTTGACCTTGTCTTTTCCTCTGGTTTCACGTGTCCATTAATCCTGAGCTGTTTGTATCAATGCCCTGCTGAACTGCACACTGACAGGCCTGGCTCCACACTCATGATAGTTTGTGTCCTTTAAATTAGTTTTATTTTGATTTTATTTTCAAATTGGCTTTTTTTTTTGTTCAGTCTCAGACAGGATTCGCTTTGTTTCTGTTTTTCAGTAATGTTCCACATTTGATTCTCGTGGAATGTGCTATTGATCTTAAAAAAGCAGGGCACAAGTACACATAACTGGAAAATGACGTTAGGAGTTTCATAGTATGCAATTTAATTTAACGTCGGTGTTGCTTCTACTCATTTCTAGACTTCAACTGAAATCAGATATTCTATTTTATTTCAGTTTCATTTTTAGTATTAGTCAGTTATAATAACCTTGCCTAAAAAGAGGACATACTACTGAGTACACACATCCAACAAACCATACACCCATATGGTCACACACACTCAAAACCACAGACCATGCACACTTACTGTAAGTTCACACATGAACAGGGCAGACTCACTCTTCCTATTACATCCAGGCAAAGTTTCTATAGACACTCGGCTTAGTTTAAAAGTGCAAGGGATCGCTTCATCAGATCCTGTGTATTTTCAAATGAAGTGCACACGCAGTTGCATGGAGCCACGTATTTTCCAACTGTGGAAAACATAAAGATAAGGACATACTGGCCATAGGAGAGCTGTGATGAAGAGATTTTAGGCAGGATGTGAGGTGTCTCCCTCTTGACTGTAATAATCAGTAGTTTCGGCTACAGTCT
>NC_136006.1:22217499-22289999 GCF_048128805.1 Centroberyx gerrardi | reverse complement strand
GAGGGTCAGGGGCGAAAGAGGAATCGGGAAGCGTAAAGACAAATGGCAGGAAGAGAGAGGGAGCGGCGGAGGACAGGGACGGAGAGAGAGAGAGAGAGAAAAGGCAGACGGAGAGCGAGGAAGATTTAGAGGTTGGAGAGGTGAAACTGGGAAATTGTCTAGACTTGAAGGAGGTGGCGGACAGGAGGGGTTGCTGGCTGGAGTGTGTGTGTAGCGGCGGTGTGTCCTCTGGTGACACAGTGGCTTTAATTTATGTGCACAGTGTGTGCAGGAGGGCGGCCGACATGATTTGAAGCGACGGAGACAGCCAAATGTTTTTCGCGTACTGTACAGCAGGAAAACAACACACACATGCATGCAGGCTGGAACGCACACGCGCCCCAATCTAGCCAATCAAACTTGTTGTGTGTGTGTGTGTGTTTGTGTGTGTGTGTGTGTGTGACAAATCTGCCAAGGTGAAGCAGAAAGCCTTGTTGAGATCCATCAGAGACTCTCCTTGCTCTGTGAGGGCACACTGGCACAGAGCCAGAGACTAGCCACAGCTTGTCAGTGGTGTGTGTGTGTGTGTGTGTGTGTGTGTGTGTGTGTGTGAGAGAGAGAGAGAGAGTGTGTGTGAGAGTGTGTGTGTGTGTGTGTGTGTGTGTGTGTGTGCCAGACAGCCTGTTGTGAAAAGGGCTTTGATTGAAATGGCCTCATCACCTCTGCTCTCCTTCACAATCATCTACACAGCATGGGGCTGGAGCCTCACCAGCACACACTTACAGTGTATGCATGCACGCACACACACACACACACACACACACACACACACACACACACACACACACAGTTGAGGCATATTGATGTTAGTGTACACACATCCCCAAATATACACCCAGGTATACTAACAGATTATACAAGAACCAGAAGTGGTACAGGTTTGAAGAAGGTTTGAAGGTTTGAACCAGCTTGCAGACCTGAATGTGTTGATTTACTGAACTGGTTTTGATCTTAATTGGTCAAAGATAATTGCGCTGTAATTACAGTGACTTTGAAATGAACTGAGTGTGTTGTTGGCAGTGGGTCGCTCAGTCTGTCAGAATCTGGAAAAAGGGAAAAGCGACACCAAATAGAGACAATGCAGGAATTAGAGTTCTAACACATTTTGTCAGATGACTCACTCAACTATAATCAGTGGGCATGCACACACATACATTAACACCACCGTCACAGAGATCAATTAATCATTCCGGCTTCACACGAATCCCCCGAAGTGTTTATCTGATTTTATCCCTCCACCACGCTTTCTTTATGCCCTGTCACACTCCCTCCATCCCACTGCTCTCCTCATCACGCTCCCTCTGTCCCCTCCTACAATGGGCTCCATCGGTGCGCTGTGTCGGTGTGTAATTTACCATAAGAGAAGGTAAATCAGGCTTAAAGAGCCTTACACACACACACAGTGTCGGGGCATGTGGCCTTGGCATCTTCCGACTGCACAGTTGGGTGACATTTTAACCCTGCAACCGCTGCACTGTCAAACAGTGTTTTTCTTTCTCTCTCCTCCTCTCTCTCTTTCTCTGACCACTGTCTGTCTCTTTATCACGCACAATCACCATGTGTTTATCGATGAACCCAATGACAGATTAGTGCATGTCACAACAGAGGGTTTTCACACCAAGCATATTTGGAGCAGTTTAATTGAATGCTGGATTGTTTACTCATTTAATTTGATTCGTTTGGCCAATTTAGAACAATGCCATTTGAACTCTGGTGGCACCAAATAATAGACGCCTGAAAATGGGAATCTCAGTCCTCCTCCAAGAGAACTGTGGTGTGGTTTGTGAGGAGTGAGAATGTAATTGTACCAATTATAGGAAACAACCCCAAAACACAAGGGTTTATGGGTATAAGGAGACAGATGTCTCCTTATGCGTCTGATAGCCAGCAGTTCCTCATGTTTGGAAAGTCTAGCATAACAAAATGAACCGAGGGCAAACTGCAGTCTGGACCGCTCATATTCAACTATTCTTCATGTGTTCTTAACCGGTATGAACACCAGAGCAGGTCAGTTAGAGCAAAGAGTGCAAAGTCCATCAGCTGGAGTTACAGGGACTGGAATCAGATTTGTTTTGATTCGCTCCGCTACCAAACGCTCCGACTTCACAGAATGACAGGCTGCCAGAATTCTTCCTGATAAACAAGCTGTTTGTGAGTCCATGTGACTTTTGTTTACAGGCTCTGGTTTGCTTGTACTTGGGCAGTGTGAACCTAAACAAACTAAATACAAAAATGCAACAAAGTAAACTTTTCAACTATGGCTCAAAGTAAACAAACTGTAGGTGTGATTGCACCCTAATTCCATTTCAGGCTGATGACAGCGTCTGCCATTAGTAGTATGCTCCGATCCAGAATGCCTTTGTGTGTGTGTGTGTGTGTGTTTGTGGACCTGGTCTAAATAGTCCTGGTTCCGTGATACACAGCGGACCCCATTCGCTGTGGATTAGCAGCTACAGGACTACGGATGGCGGTAGCACGACGGTAATCCACTGCAGTAATCTATTGTGGTAATCTGCTGCCGATGTGCTGAGGGATCATTAGCCAGATCATGGGATCATAGTTGGTTGGGGGAGGTGGTGTGGAGCTGGATTAACGCTACTGCCAGGTGTTGGGAGGGCACTGAGTGTGTGCAGCAGCGTGTGTGTGTGTGTGTGTGTGTGTGTGTCAACGTGCGCAGGGTGGGATGTGTGTGTGTGGCAGAGATATCAATGTGGGGTGAGTAAGTGGGTTAATGAGTTAGTCAATGGATGGAAACAACGAGGCAGGGTGGGAGCACAGTATAGGGATTGAGGAATAACTGTGTGTGTGTGTGTGCATTGTCTCAGTTCTAAATTTATTCTCATACTCATGGTTCATTTACTCATTAAGGTCATGTAAAGTTCAGCCAGAATCTATATCTGACAGCAGGGCTGCTGATTGACGCTGTACAGGATGAGCTGACACACTGGAGGCTACTGGCAGGCGGCTGCCATATGTTAAAGGGACAGTTCCACTGAATTTCAACTCATTTTACTGTTGTAGTACCCCCCTTTAACCTATAATATGACACAAAATGAATGTTGGACTACAGCCCTACAGTTTTTTGCTTTTGTTGGCATGACTTAAGGTCAGTTGACTAATGCATGTTAGTCACATCCTTCAGTAGGGCTGATTATCATTTTTTCCAATACCTTACTTTGTTGAATGAAACCGTATTATATTCTGCGATAGAGTAACATTCATTTAACATTTAATTACTTGTATAATGAATTTTGCCATCTGCTTCTCTAAACTGAATCAGAATATGCTCAATTGATTTTCTCAGTTCAAATACCCATAAACAACAAGAAAACTCACCTCCCATTGTAAGAATCCAACATTTGAAGCTTTTCCTTGTGTTTTGATGCTTATTAATGCCAGAAATCAGAACGATATCGATAGGTACCATTTGTGGAGAACCAGCCATATCCATTAGCTTAGGTTTATTCATTAATTTAACCAGATTTTCTTAATCACACCCTCCCTCTCGTCGCAGTCATACTGTATATGACAATGAAACCGTCTTGTATTGTGTGCCTCCTCTTAGCTGTGTGTAACACTGTGAGTGTTGCCCTCAGGCCGAGTGAAGAGCCAGCTGCTGCAGTCACTTCATCTGCTACGCCTGGCTGTTCAGTACAATGAACTATTGTTCTATATCTATTTATTCTACCTCCATTCCTCTTCCTTCCCCACTTGCATCGCAGTCCTCCTTTCATCTCCCTGACAAATTTATTCTTTCATTCAATTTGCTCGTTCTCGCTGTTTCTCTTTCTGTCTTTATGAGCAATTTTCAAGTCATTTGCTCGGCTTTGTTTTGTTCCCTTTTTCTTTTCCCTGTCAACTTCTTTGTTTTTTTGCCTCTCTACTTTCAGGACACCCTTTCATTTTCACCCTATTCTCTTATCCGTCTTATCGGACTTTTCTTGCTTCTCTTCTCCGTTCCCTCCAGCTTTTGATCCCATTTGTGCTCCACCATCTCTCCATCTGTGCTGAGATTCATCCCTGGCAGCAAGTCAGTGATGGAAGGGAACGGCCGCATCGGAGCTAGAGAGAGAGTATAGAAATAAAACAAACTGGAGCGAGGGAGACGGAGCTTAATGCGGGCCGGGGATTATAACCGATAGATGTCCTTTTAGGCCAAACAGAGCGCAGCGGTAAAAGCTTTATGGGGACGTGGCCATAATTTCCTGGAGGGCATCGTGTGTCACGCAGTGAGATGTGACAGAGGAGACATGCACTGACATACGCAACACACACACACACGCTGGGTTAGTAACGCCAGCCATGATGACGCCAGTGTTCCCAAATGTCCCTGCCACCCCAAAGACAAAACATCACTACCACAGCGAGAGAGAGAGAAACAGACACACAGTCCAGCCCCCCCTCTGCCCTGCCCACCTAAATACCCGCTGACCTGCTTTCGCTAAGCCTGTCTGTCCGGCCTCCTCACTGACCGAGCCCGCCAACTTAATAAAAAGCCATTTTGTGGGACAGTTATGTGAATAAAGACAAACAAGCAAGCGGGCTGTATTGGAAACTCTGACCTCTGCGCCTCCCTCTGTCTCTCTGCCTGCTGGGAGGTGTGGGAATATTGGAATTGAAAATCGATACGCGCTGCTGTTTTTTCTCTGTAGCGAATGGGGGTGAGGCGAGGGTTTTCAGTGCTCTCTCTCTCTCTCTCTCTCTCTCTCTCTCCCTCTCTCAGAAGTAACTGATGTGCTTTGTCTGCCCTGTCTTCCTCCCTGTGTGTGGGGGCAGATGAGTTGTGAGCGACAGGGTTTAAACATAGGTCCCCTGGGAGCCAGCAGGCTGCCGCCGCTTGTTACACTACGAGCCAGCGGGGAAATTTGCCCATCGCAGCAAAATGATACTGACAATTACATTACATGATTAGTGCTCTTCATAACCAGAGATCGCCGGTCTGGGGGCCGAATGAAGACACACATCCCACTGGAAGTCTGTGAACCGGTGAACCTGCCACCCCGAGCTCAGGTTGCCCTCCGTGCCCTCGTGTTCATTATTGATCACCAATGTCAGGTTACCACTACCTGTGTTTGTCACACACACACACTTAAAGACTTGATCACACACACACAGGGACACACACTTTGACAGTCCCTGTTGCTGCTTTTTCACTGCAGTTTGAAGGCTATTTTGACTGCACCTCATGGATTAATTTGTATTTTTTTACCTATTTTCTTGCCAAAAGAAAAATAGTTTACAGCTCGGCTTTCTCCATTCTTTCTCCATGGCATTCTGACAGCACAGCCTCTGTTTACGTAACGCACACTAGGCTATATAGGCCATTTGCTGAAAGTACAGGGAATGTATGTCACTATGCGTGCATGTGTACATTATGAGATTAAAGGGGGCAGCTTTGTTGTATCATTCCAGATTTCCCTGATCTCAGACCATGAGCGCAGCATGGGTTGGTGTGAGAGTACTGGCTTTTCCAAAACATCCCTTCATTCAAAAATGACATGATGACATCAAGTGCGTTTCTACTACGCTTGCAGTATGATGTGATCCGGGTGATACTGGGAAATAAAGCCGAGACATTTCCGTCACATGTCACCTCACTTCGGCCCTCTGTGATTGGTGGTGGAGATTTAGTAGAGACAGATCTTCTTTCTGCTTCACTGGATGGGGATGGTTCTGAAACCTGTGTATACAGGTAGTGGGTCTAGAATAGAATAGAATAGAATAGAAATAGGTAGAGCAGAGGATCATCGACATTCTTACAATCTTATAAAAACTTCCTACTGGAGGGTCAGGTCTGTCTTGTTGTGCCTCTGATCCAGGAACCAGGAACCAGAATGATTTTAAATTCTTAACCTCTTCCTTTGTTGCTTCCTTAATAATCTCTTGTTACTTGGATCACTTTCCCACCTCTCTCGTTATTTTCTTGCAGTAATATAATGGTGCGTTACAAATAAATATTAGAAAGTGAAAGGAATGCATGCAATGCAAAAGAATGCATGGATGCCATTGAAACCAGCGACAGTCTCCTAATTGTTTCGTTGCTATGGTTGTTACTATGGGATGATACTGTGCTATACTCTAGGTGACATTTTTTCACTTTCAAAGCCATTCAACTTTCTCTCCAGTATTTTTTTTTTTCACTTTCAAGGCCTTTCTACTCTTTTCAGAATTTCAGAAGCTAGATAATTGCAGGGATGCAGTGTGTATACCAGATACATAACACAAAATTCCAAACAGAATATATCTGTATAAACTGAGTGCTGCGGGTTGATCGATGCAGAGAGCGAGGCTCGGCCCATTCTCTGCACTCGGCGCCAAATGTGATTGTGCTGCCTTGTCATTTCAGCTAAGACCATTGCAGCTCATTACAAGTCAGCGAAGGGCCACTCGGCTATTATTGGTGACCTCGGTGAAAATCCCACGCCATAGTGCTAATGAAAGTTACCTAACCTTGACATTTGCCACCATGCAGAGACTAAGCTGCCAATCAATCTGTCGTTAGCTGGAGTAGCCAGAGGCAGGAAGCAGAGAGCTTAGCAGGGGCACTCGGTAGGTGTGTGTGTGTGTGTGTGTGTATGCACTCAGAAAATAAGGTGAGGTACAACAACTCTGTACCTTATTTTCTTAGAGATAGTGTGTGAGTGTGTGTGTGTGTGTGAGAGAGAGAGAGAGAGAGAGAGAGAGAGAGAGAGAAAGAGAGTGTAGTCTCTAGGCAGCTCTTCAGTGCTGTGACTGGTGCAAAATTACCAGAGAGGAAATGAAGCGGCACAATCAATTTTTCAGCCGGGCTTTGGAAGATGAGTCAAAATTAAAACAATTATTGGTTGAAGACCAGTTATGTCAAGTGTCTGGCAGGGCTGGAGATAGGGGAACCAAAATAACTTGTATAATCTTTTCAGGGAAATATTGACAGTGGTTTACTTATTCAATCTGTCTGAAACCTCCTTCCTACCAGAATGGGCACACTCATTGGAAACAATCTCATTTTGGCACACAGTTCCTTCCTTTTTAGAAACTTCAACTATGCTTGTGCTTCTACTTTTTAAACTACAGAGTTATTTATTTAGACTGTCCTGTTTATGGCATACCTGTTCTCAGTCAAATAGCGAACAAAAAAGCAATTGAGAATTTGTGCCTGATCCTTAAATCCGATTTTATGACTAAACCTCTTGACAAACAGAAAAACTTCTGACTTAAGAAATGAACCTTTAATTTTGACCTGCTGGCCATCTGTCTGTGTGTTTTCCCAGGATCCCTCGGTGCAGAAGGTGGGCGGAGGCAGGAAGAAGACAGTGTCCTTCAGCAGCATGCCCTCTGAGAAAAAGGTAGATTAGCAACAGACCTCGCTCTGTAACGGAAATACTTCAAAATTTCCATCATGGTTTCTATACTTTGTTGTTACAAATGAACATAGTCAGTAAAAGTGTCATTGATTTTCCAACCCAGGTAAGCAGTGCAGCGGACTGCCTGGCGTTCATGCAGGGCGGATGTGAACTGAAGAAGGTTCGACCCAACTCCAGGGTTTACTGTCGTTTCTACACGCTGGACCCGGACCTGAGCTGCCTGCGCTGGGAGCCGTCCAAGAAGGATGGGGATCGGGCTCGGCTGGACATGGGCAGCATCCGGGAGGTCCGCATTGGGAAAAGCACTGAGACCTTCCTCCATAACGGTCCTCTGTCTGAACACCTCGCCGAGGAGGCTGCCTTCTCCATTATACACGGGGATGACTACCAGGTAGGAAGGGAGGGAGGAAGGGAAATGGATGGATTTAATGAAGTCACATCCAAATATTGCTTGTGAGAATAGAAACAGCATTAAAGTCAAGAGAAATACAAAAGTAGAAAAAATACTTAGTGACCTCAAATCACCTGAATCAAATCAAACCCAAATCATTACTACATTAATTTTGGGACATTCGTATAATTATTGTAACAAACGACACCAATGCCAAGGCCATTGGCAGCCTCTACTGGTCTCTTCACTGCATTTAACACTGTGTGCCACCAGGTTGGATTCACTGAGAAATATGCAGGATTGGTTTACAGCACAAAGGGACATTGCTTTATGGCACAAAATGGGAAGAGGGCCGTTTGCACTGTTCTTCCAGTGCAAACAGAGCTAAAACTTTCATAGTTTCTGGCAATGGCAGATGGTGCAACGAGGGAATACATTTTCGTCTTTTATCCTTCTTGCTCTTCAAAACACACGTGGAGCGACACCAGGGAGGGGGACAGGACAAGCCTTTGTGGCTTTGTTTATGGGAAATGTGGTTGTAATTTGGAGAAACACTAGCACTAACAATTCCACTGGAAGATAGAGGCTACCAATCGTCCCCACCATGGTCGCATTTGTTTACAGTAATTATACAAAAGTATCACAATTACTTTGATCATTATATATTGATGTTTAAAAATGCTACATGCAACACCTTTAAAGATATACAGTAAATAGTCTTAGAGTCCATCAGTCAGTCCATCTATCCATCTATCCATTTATCCATCCACTAATCTTCATTGTCTATCCCTCTCTCCAGTCCCTGGACCTGGTTGCGTTGTCGGCGGACGTGGCCAACATCTGGGTGACGGGCCTACGCTACCTGGTGGCCCACCCCTCCATCATCGGGGGCGCTGGGGGAGGCGGAGGGCTGGGCGAGGGGGGGAGCCTGGCGGTAGAGGGCAGCGCGGGAAGCAAGATGAGGAGCGAGTGGCTGGCCGCCGAGTTCGCCCAGGTGGACGAGGACGGGTACGGCATTGTGCCAGAGGACGTGGCAGTGGCCACCATCTGTAAACTGTGCCCCGGCATCAAGGAGGCCAAGGTGAGGGGGGCAGGGCCGGGGTGACGGGGCTGTGGTGGAAAGTCTGAATCACTATGTAGTAATGTAACACCTTCCCAATTCATGCTTCATGTGGAAACAAAGCAGAGTACATGCAGTTAAAATGACATAATTGTGGCCAAAAAGACAGACATAGACTTTTTTAATCCTGTGTTTAAAATGGAGAATTTTAGCAAAAGACTATCTGAAGAGGTCTGAAAATACTGTGATCTTTCTGACTCTTCCTAGAGAGACTTCCAGATGGCATTAAAAGGCAACATGTAAATGGAACACGATAACCTTAAAAGGAAGATGACACTGGACTCAATCATTGATAGATGAGAGCCAGGTCAAAATGGAACTTTGCAATATGGAAGAAATTGTCTGCTGCTGTCTTCCTTTGAAAGTTATGATATTGCATATGCCTTCACACATTATTGTGAGCATTCATATCATATTCAAAGTGGTGGACTTTTCAGGTGCACGGTCCTTATGAAAGGTCAAGAACTTTCTGCGCTCATACGGAGCTTGTGTGTGTCAAACCACACAAGAACCAGGGATTAGAGTTATGACACAGTATTTAGACGCTTGTATTAACACAGCATATTTTTGGAGTCAGCTATATGTTTTGGTCTTTTCTCTGCTGCATCAGCACACACAAGCTAAAACATAGCTACCCAGCGCTCATGTGATAAGAATGACAGCGTGTCAAAACCTCAGGTGATTCTAAGGCTCCATACACCTCAGCTCTAGCCGGAGCAGGAGCGGTGTGTCGCCTGATAAAATGGGCTCTTACTGTATTTGGATAAGCAGAACATATAATCCCTTGTGACATGAGGTTTTTCCCCTTCTTCCTCGGTGGGTGTTGTAGCTGAGTTCTGGTGTGCAGTCACGCACGTAGGCTTGTTACATCTCCCACTAGGAGCTCCTGTATCACCTGCTGCCTGAGCAGCAGACAAACACAAAGAGACAGAATTACCCTGGAAACACAGAGAGCATGGGAATATACAGTATATTGCTGCAGACAGGCGAGAGGCCTGCTGACAGCCTGCAAGAACCTCAGACAAATGTTTTAGCAGGCTGACATCAGAGGGTGGACATTTCTGCAAGCATGGACTTGAGCACAGACAGATGAAGCGATAGGGAGAGGAAGAGGAAACGCAGGCAGAGAGAGAAAGCAATAGGGAGAGAAACGGAGACAGATAAGGAGAAGAGATGGAGAGACGAGGGAGAAGGAGTGAGATGGAAGAAGGGATGATTATATCGTTGTGCCCTATGATGCGGGTCACTTTAATATCCTTACTGAAAAAATAGAACTGAACTTGAATCAAGCATCATTGAAAAATTAGGCATTATATTGATTAACTCATTAACTCACCCCATCTCTCTCTCAATAATGTGTGTCCTCTCATCTTCCTCCCTCTCTCTCCTCTCTTTCATCCGCTTTCAAAATGTCGTCCCCCTCCCCAGGTGCGTCTGCGTTTCAAGGAGATCCAGCGCAGCAAGGAGAAGCTGACCTCCCATGTGACGCGTGAGGAGTTCCAGGAGGCCTACTGTGAGCTTTGCACCCGTCCCGACGTCTACTTTCTGCTGGTGCAGCTGTCCAAGGACCGCGAGTGTCTGGACCCCCAGGACCTGCGCCTGTTCCTGGAGACGGAGCAGGGCCTGTCCCTGGCCACGACCGAGGGCTGCTTGGAGCTGCTGCGGCGCTACGAGCCCTCGGCCCAGGGCAGGGAGAGGGGGCTGCTGGGCCTGGACGGCTTTGCCCTCTACCTGCAGTCCCCCGAGTGCCAGCTGCTGGACCCAGAGCAACTGGGCGTGTGCCAGGACATGAACATGCCCGTGTCCCACTACTACATCAGGTGGGTGTGGCATTTCAGGAAAATTCGGTCATTATCTACTCAGAATTTTCATTTTGGGATGAACTGTTCCTTTAAATTTGGTTATTAGTCAGGTATTAGTCAGTGATTAGTCATAAGTACTATAGCTTGTGTACTGGTAAAGATTTAGAGCCAATTGTGTCCAATTGAACCAATTGTTTTTGGCCTGTTCTCTGACATTTTGCGAGAGCTAAGATACTTTCAACTGTTATTTAATGTTGCTATTAGATGTCATTTAGAAACAGGGCATTATTTGTATTACTGTGTGAGTATGTCTGAAGGAATGCTGCTGATTGCTTCCTCAGTGCCTCGTATCGTTCCTACCTGCTGGATGACCAGGTACACGGCAGAGCAGACCTGGGGGGGCTGACCAAGGCCCTGCAGACAGGCTGCCGCTGCTTGGAGCTGGGAGTGACCGACGGCCCAGAGGGGGAGCCTCTCCTCGGGGTTGACTATGGTCCGGACGTCCCCCGCCACCACCATCACCACCACCATCACCACCACCACCACCATGCCCTTGTCACTATCCGCTCTGCTCTGGAGGTAGTCAATAAGTATGCCTTCCTGACCTCCCAGTACCCACTGTTGGTGTACCTGTGCCAGCGCTGCTCCCCTGCCCAGCAGCGCATCCTGGCACAGCACCTAAAGAAGGTGTTTGGCTTCCGTCTCTACACCCCAGAGGCCCTGCCTGTCAGCCTGGGAGGGCGAGCCACGACCTTACCCTCACCCGAGCAGCTGAAGGGACGCATCCTGCTGGTGGGGAAGAAGCTCCCTCCGGAGGAGGACGGCTCTGAGGGGGAGGTGTCTGAGGAGGATGAGGAGATAGGAGGAGGAGGGCCTCTGGCGGGACGGAGAATGACCATCCCCGGTGAGGAGGAGCTGGGCGTGGTCTTGGTGGTGCCTCCACCCCCTCAGCCCAGGAGGCTCCGCCTCCGCAGAGAGCTGTCTGACCTGGTGGGCATCGCTCGCACGGGCAGCCGCAGCTTCTACGCACAGAGAGCCAGTCAAAAGCAGGCTCAGCAGCAATCGCCGCCCAGCAGTCCCTCCTCTCCCAGCACACCGATGCCTCCCGAGCCGCCCTATTGGACACTGTGCTCCCTAGGGGAGGGGGAGGCCGGGCGGGTGACCAGCGAGAGCCCAGAGGAGCTGGTTATGTTCACCAAGCGCACCCTGACCCGGGTACGGCCCAGCTCGGTGAGACTGGACTCCAGCAACCCTAACCCACAGGGCTACTGGAAAGGAGGGGTCCAGCTCGTGGCACTGAACCAGCAGACCCCTGGAGCCATGCTGGACCTCCACAGAGGTCGCTTCTCCCAGAACGGAGGCTGCGGTTATGTTCTCCGCCCCGCTGTGATGAGGGAGGAGGTGTCGTATTTCAGCGCCCACACACAAGGCTGCGTGCCAGGAGTGCCACCTCAAACCCTACGCGTCAAGGTTGACACATGTCTATCGTGCATTCACCATCCAGTGTTTGCTTTCCAATGAATTTACCTGTAACATATTTTGAATAATTGTGATAAATGTTTTGTCATACACTCAAATACCCACTAAGTTAAGCACAAGTAGCCAATAGCCAAGTAATTAACTTGCTTTCACCTAACACTATTGCATGTGCAACTGAGACACACTGCTTTGTATTCTACTGTGCAGGTGATCAGTGCCCACAACCTGCCCAAGCCTCAGGGAGCGGGGGCTAAAGGTGAGGTCATTGACCCCTACGTGGTTCTGGAGCTACATGGTGTCCCGGCTGACTGCGCCGAGCAGCGGACCCGCACCGCCGCACAGAACCAGGACGACCCGCTATTCGACGAGACCTTCGAGTTTCAGGTAAGGCATTTTGATGCTGTCAAGTCACTGCTTTGTGAGTTTTTTTCTCGTGGTTATCCATTTACTGTAAATATCTCTATTTACTCGGTGTTTCACTAGATGGGAGGCAAGACTCAAATGAGGCTCTCCCATGAATACACTGATGTATGCATTAAATTCATTATATGAGACGGGATTTGTTGACTGCAGTGCTGCTGTTTTGGCTTTCTTACTCGTCGCTGACAGAGTCCTGTATTAGTGAGGCTGAGCCATAATGACAAGCTGTCACAATTGATACGGCATGTTCTCTTTGGCCACGTCAAATCTGTATGTGTGTGTGTGCGTGTGTGTGTGCAGCAAGCTGCCTTAGAGCAGGCATACCTCCACAATGACGACAAGGGACTTGTGTAATGTGTGTAATTTAAACAAATAATTAACTGTTTTTCATGCGATAAGGGGGTTCTCTGGCTGGGGAGAGAAACAAAGTGAAGTCAGTTGAATGCATGGTTTGGCCGTCTGGTAACACAAATACCGGCAAAATTGAACCTCTGCTAACGCTTAATAAATGAGTCATAGAGGCAGCCGCAACTCCATCTGAATATCCCATTTAACTCGGAAGCATTTGAATGTTATGACAAAGTCGTCTTTTGACTGATACGCAGTTGTGCGCTTAAGAACTGGGTAATAGTCACAAGTGTAATTACAGGCATAAAGTGCTTTTAAGACCAGACTAGCTGGAGTTACAGCAACAGATTGTGCACATTTGGGGTAAGAGGAGGATGAAGTGTTGAGTAGAGAAGAGATGAAGGTTGCAGAGGAGGCGAAGGAAAGAAGAGAGCAAGAGGAGGGGAGGGGAAATGGCTTTCAAAGAGGAGAATGAGGAGGAGGAGAGTGTTGGTGAGGAGCAAGACTTTGGCTCTGCTTGTCTCATTAGCCCTGTGGCCTGTAACCCAAGGTCTAGTGGGGGACTGGAGGGCAGTGTGGCGTGACTCCCACAGCACAACCACACACACACACACACACACACACACACACACACACACACACAGTCACGCATGCCCTGAAACACAGAAACAGGCATGCAAACATAGCCATGCACAATCATACTCGTCACACCAGTGGCCATGCCGCTTGGTTAAGTGTGTGTATCAGACTGGTGAAGCCTGCTCTCGTATTTCTTAATCACAGGCCTGCAGGTTCTGAAGCGGCAGCCAAGCTCAGACACTGGATAGCCACATCAACACACTCTCTTAACACATGCATAAACACTTACAGTGCAAACTAACTGTAATTAACCTTCCTACGCCCTGATGGAAACTGCCGTCTCACCTCTCGCTGCATGTCGACACAGTTACAGCACTTCTTAAATGTCTGTAGGAATATAATGAAGAATATAAGATATAAGAATAAAAGGAACCTGTAAGAATAGGGATGCTACCGCTCATACACCTCCTTTTCTCTCTTTTCAGAAGCAGTGTATTTGGTTAGAAATTGTTTGAAATAAGTGCCGCAGGGCTTTTCAGCACAGCCATGGCCTCCCTGCTGAAAAATGAAGAGAGTAGAGAGAACAGGATTGGAGTCATCATTTGGCACACACATGAATCTAGAGGCACACACACACACACACACACACACGCACACACAGTCTGCTGAAGCTGTCTGTCTGGCTTCTCCATGCATGAAACTCCAGCTATTCTCCCCACTGCTCAGCCTTCAGTCACAGCTTAGGGGAATGGAGTGCAGAACACACACACACACACACACACACACACACTTACACAAACTTTCTGGGTGTGTGCTCTTCATAATAATGTGGTCTAGGACCTAAGGGCAGCCAAGTCCTACTTCAGTCAGTGTGACATGTTCTCTGCTCCTCCATCCATCACCAGCCTCCGCCTCAGACTAGACTAGACTCACATATTGGTGAAACATTAACATTAACATGGCACTGCGTATGTATATATGTGTGTGTGTGTGTGTGTGTGTGTGTGTGTGTGGTGGTGTGTCTGTGTGTTTATTTCCTCCCCATGAAATGACATTTCTACCTCAACCTCAGAACCCCCCCCTGTCCTCCAACATAGTTGTCTTGCCCTTCAGGTTTGTTTATTTTGGGGTTCAAGGAGTGAGCTGTACCATTCAGTGGAAAAAGAGGGGGTCCCGCTACCTCTCTTTACTGCTGTACTCCCCTTGTCCCCTTCAAAATGTAAAAAAAAATAAAATTAAACAGATGTGACAGAATACGCACACACACACACACACACACACACACACACACACACACACACACACACACACACACACACTCAAACAAACCGTAATCTTAAGGGAATCAATGTCTCAACCATGCTGGTTGAGTTTGTTTCCATCCTGTTGCTCAGAGCCTGAAGACCTCATATGGATTTAGTGTTGGACACACACACACACACACACACACACACACACACACACACACACACACAGAGTGAGCTTGGGGCAAGTTTATACTCATTCTCTGTAGGAAGTGATAGATAGTCAGCCTTCTTTATCCTCTGTCCTGGTGTTGCTCTCTCTGCTATAAACACTATACACATATCCATCACGTGTGTGTGTGTGTGTGTGTGTGTGCGTGTGTGTGTGTTTCTGTGTGTGCCTGACTGTGTGAGGGTGTTTGCAGAGAGAAACAGAGACATTAACAGATAATGTGTTTTTGTTTGACATTTTGTTTACTCTCTGTCCCTCCTCACAGAATGAATATGCAGAGACACACTCTCAGCGCCATTAGTCCTCCCACTTATTCAGTGTGTGTGCGTGTGTGTGTGTGTGTCTGTCTGTTTGAATGCCTGCGCTTACATGTGTGGTTGTTTTTTTGCCTTATTAGCCCAGAAGGTATTCCTCTGAAGGTGTGAGCTGAAGTGTAATATTTCACCCAGCATCCCCCTCTGCACCATGGTATGTTAGGATGCTTAATTTACCCAAATGCTGAGCCTGAACAGATTCATAAATGACACTTAATAACAGGAAATGTTCTGTTTGAACTTCCCAGCTGAATATCGTGACTAATTGATCACCTTCTGCTGTGTAAACACCTAATGAAGTGCGTCTTCTCTGCCTAGTGTCTTCATTATGAGAGAGCCGCCACGACTTACGGTTCTAAATCAAGGGCAGATGAATAATGTACAGAGACACATTTACACGCTGTCTGAGCTTCCTTAGGCTCACACATCCCCAGCCTTCTCAGGTGACAAACATTAAACTTTAAAAGCCTAGATAATCAGCCAAACTCAGCTTGTTCATTCCAGCGCTGTAAATAAGAGGTTTGTTTTTGGAGACAATTTATAATTGGGTATGAGAAGTGGTTTGTTTTTAGAAGCGCCGAATCCTTTCCGGCGCCAACAAGTATCACAGTGCTGTGCTGACATGGAAGGGGTTCAATTTATTTCCCTGCTTTAACACAAGGGATTAAGGTATCAGCTATAGCAAGAAGTCAGTTAAGATTATATGTATACTTTAAAATAGTATATTATAGCAAATGGGCTGTTCTCCAGCACCTATAAGCTGTATACAGCTGATTGAAGTGTTTAAAGGAGGGAGTTTAAAGGCAAGGGATTCGACAAGTGGAAGGATTTTATGACAGTTTGTTGGGAAGAGGCTTAAGAGGATGGCAGCGTCACCGTGAGTCAGAACATTGTGAAGCGGTGACCACGGTGTTACGGTGGTGACCACCAAGGAGCCACAGGTTCTACATCATTGTGGACCAGAAGGCGATCCCACGCAAGGGTCAAACATCAGTGGCGGCCTTTGACGAGCTGTGCAAGGTATACTTTTGTCTTCAGTCTGTCCTGCGATGAATCTCTGAGCAGCTTCTACACATTCATTCAAACCACAGTGTACAACATTGATGTGGGAAACGCACAGGAGAGCCCACGAGTCAAGGAACTTAGAGCAAGACTGCTGCAGCGGGACACTTGACCTGATTGCCATCCTTTCACTGAAATATGTATGTTTATGTGTTTTATCTGTAAAGTACACCCCAAAAGTTGTGCATTGCTTTGTCAGCATGTTAAATTTCACCATGGTTTATATCCGGTCAAAACATTGCGTTTGAAATGTGGAGAGCCAGGATGTACTTAATAGTTTTGCACTTACAGTGGCTTCAGGAAGCACCTGAACACCGTGCACAAGGACTCTGTTAATCCAAATATTCATGCCAACAGTGATGCTCAGGGAGAAAATGACACTGACCCTTCATGATCTCAGCCAGTTCATACAAATGTTCCTCATACTATGCCAACCTCTCCTGTCACCGCACAGATCTCCATTGAGAAGCGTCATTTGTGGTTCAGTTGTAGCTCAATTGCAAGCATCAGGTGTTTCAGAAAGTGCAGTTCAAGCTGTTGTTGGATCAGTGGAAGATCTTGTAAATGATATTCAAAGCAAAGTGCAAGAGGCTGTTCTCATGAGTATTGATTCAGAAATGGAAAATGCAGACCTATATAAAAAAGTAGAGTGTTGTTTTGATCAACTGGAAAATCCAGTTTCAGCTTTGAACACAGAAGCAAAGCGCCAGAGATATTTTGATAAGTGGGAGATAGTTGGACCTGTAGAACATGTTCTTGAGGTACGATTGGATGTGCGTAGAGACAGAACGACAGGTGTATAAAATCAGGTTCCCTGTAGCAGATAAGTTCATATTTCATGGTTCATATTTAAAAAAACATCCTCTATTTTCACAGCAGCAATATGTTCTGCAGATCCAATTGTATTATGATTTTTTGACAATTAAAATGTTTTGTCAAAAGCATTTATTTTGTATGTAATGTGCTTTCCTTTTGTGGGGTGGGGGGTGTAATTATTTATTCCTCTACAGTGTTAGAATGGAAATAAACAATTTGGGAGATTTGAGGATGTAATCTTAAAGATTTAATAGTGCAATACTGTATTTACACCCTGTAGTGTTATCAGAGGCAACTCCAGTACAGTTGCTTAGTAGACCATAAGACATTTGATTTAGCACACCAGTGCTAAGAGGATTTAACACTGACTTGTGTTGAATAGTGTTAAACTTTAACTATACAAAGACTCAATATTAACTCAATATACTCTGTATATGGACCCATATAGACATTTGTGTTGAAATCAACTCTCTTAGTTGTTTAGAGACTGCTGAATTTGCTGTGCCATCTGACGCTGTTCTCCATGTTGTGAGTTTTGTGGGAATATGTTGACCCATTACCGGACACCGACTGCAATTCTGTTCAAAACATTATTCTCCAAAAGTTCTTTGAATCTAATTATTTTCTGGTTGTTGGTTTTTTTCACCTTAAAAATCACTACATCTTACAAAACTCTCACCCACTACTCAGGCAAAAACAAATACACCAATTGGCCTGATGGTGGCGCTATAACAACCCAATTTGTGTTTTGGTCCATGACTTCTGAACCGTAAGTTGTAGAATCTAAATTCTACAACCATTTCCATCTGACTAGATTTTCCGCCATTTTGAATTCAGAAGGTTCAGGGACTTAGATGAGCTTCTCTCTGAATATGTTTAAAATGTTAACTCAGTAAAACGGCACAAAACGAAAGCAATGCTTATCGCACGTTTCTTCTTCCAACACAAACCACAGAATCACACCCAGAGCTCACACAGCTTGTGTAGAACCATTATGATGCAACAATGACCTTCCACATATCCACAATTCCAATACTTACAAACTCTGTGAAAATGATTCATAGGGCATGTGTATAGTATAATATACATTATAATATATACATCCCTATGTACTTTATATATATGTTCCCAAAATGGCATCTTAATCACATCATTTCCAACTCATCCTCACACACCCTTTTCCTTATAGAGGCCTGACAGTAGCTGACCTCCCATGACTAGTGGTGCCTCCATCCACTGACCTGCTATTCAACATTTGCATCTAAATGCATATAGCATTAAGGAAAACCACATGACCAAACAACTGAATTAATTCAAGTTTTATTTTCAGAGGGCAATGATTATTCTATTAATTTGGATATTGTGATCAGCTGGAAACAGTCACAGGGGAACAGGAATCCCCACTGGAAAGGAATGGGGATTGACTTCATAAATCTGTGAACCCAAGTTACACTGAAAAACCCAAACTACTATTAACAGCAATAAATATATTCTAAAACTAAACATACATCACTGCTGTACCCAGCCAGCCGCAGTCTCCTTTACTCTACTAATCAGCTGTATTGATACACATAGAATCTTTAAATGAATCAATCTTTTTAAACCTTCAAAGGTTCAGATCTGGGCCACAATTGACTAAACACCCTTCATACACTTATTAATAATTATGTCCACCTCAAAACCAAGGGAAGATACTGTATTTGCATGCTTTGTAGACCTGAAAAAGCCTTTTGATTCAATTTGGCACACTGGATTATTTTCCAACTTCTCCAAAGTGGCATTTGGTGGCAAAGTATATGATTTAATTAAATCCAAATACTCTGACAATCAAAGAAGATTGGAAATTAAAGAACTGATTTCTTTAACCTAGGCTGAGGAGTCCATCAAGGCTGCAACCTTTCCCACCCTGTTTAACATTTACATCCATAAATTAGCCACTATTATTGATCAATCTCCAAGCCCAGGACTAGAGCTGCAGAGAAAAGAAGTCAAGTTCCTGTAGTATGCAGATGATTTGGTTTTATCTCCTACACAGCATGGTTCACAACAAAACCTGACACTGCTGGAGAACTACTGTAAAAACTGGCCATTATCCATCAACCTGGATAAAACAAAGATTATGGTATTAAAAAAAAAACCCAAATACCACTTTACTTTGACCCAGTGGCTGTTAGTCCATCACTAAAACACACATGTCTTTGTGGAGGATCAGCAGCTTTCTTTAATTAGTTGACCTTTTCTCTGAATGTCATGTACTATGAATATCTTTGGATTGGACCTTGGATTGTTGTATGTTGATGTTTTTTCTAAAATCCAAGTTATCCTTAAGATTAATTGCAAATTAGATTCCCCTGAAATACATGGCTAATGTCACAGACCAGTCCCTTTATGTATCAATATAGTGAACGGTAGTTCACCGGTGTGTGTGTGTGTGTGTGTGTGTGTGTGTGTATGTAGACTATTTTTCCTTGGAAAGACTGACCAACTCGCATGAGGGCCTGCAGTGTGAATGTTGACAAAGAGTGTGTAAGGAAGAACATGGACGGATTTATTCCAGTTAACCTGAGGTTGCCTGCAGGTCCTTCACACAGGAGTGTGTGTGTGGCTTTGGGTTGAGGTAGAGTTGCAGTTGGAGAAGTGTTCATCTGGCTGGTTCATGAGTCCACAGAGCTGGTTGACCTCCTCACTGCAGTTCAGCTGCCCACCACCTCTCCCACTGAGCGCAGCTGCAGAGCTCAGGCCAGCATGATCAGAAGCAGCTTATTTTAGGAACTTTACAACTTTAGACATTTTTAGAAGAAATCAAAATGTACCATGATTTCTGCATTGATAGATAAAAATTGGAACAAAGCATGCTTGGGAAGAGGCTTAAGAGGTTGGCAGCGTCACCGTGAGTCAGAACATTGTGAAGTGGTGACCATGGTGTTATTTTGGTCCTCGAGGACGGCGACACGAATGGGTTTTCAAGTCTCATCACCTCTTCTCTCTTCTCGTCTCCAGGTGAACATGCCGGAGCTGGCCCTGCTGCGCTTCGTGGTATTGGACGACGACTACATCGGCGACGATTTCATCGGCCAGTACAGCGTGGCCTTTGAGTGCCTCCAGCCCGGCTACCGCAACGTGCCCCTGCTGGGCCTGGCGGGAGACCCCTTACCCCACGCCAGCCTGTTCGTCCACGTGGCGGTCACCAACCGGCGAGGCGGGGGCAAGGCCCAGCGGCGGGGGCTGTCGGTCAGGAGGGTGGGGAGGCGAGGGAGGGAGTACGTCACGCTGAGGCACACCGGCATCAAGGTGGTGGACGAGGCCTTCAAGCCGGCCGGCGCCCCCCTCAGGGAGGCCACGGACCTGCGGGAGGACGCTCAGGTGAGAGGGAAATAGATTTAATTGTGTGTCAAGTTACCAAAGTAGAGTCAAATACTCTTCTACACTTGTCTACACTTTCTGGCACTGAGTGTATTGTCCTATGTTGCAAACCCCACCTGCAATCCTAAAGGCCCTTTCACATCTAGAACGATAACTATAAAGATAACTATAAACTATAACAATACATTGTTGCTCAAGCATTGACACTACAACGATATCTGTGATAAGTTCCTCTGCAAATAAAATCACAGCAGTGAGCTGCCGAATTCTCCTGCTGCCTTCTTTCTTAGAACTTTAATTTGATTGGTTGAAAATGTTTTATTGTCTCCAAACAATAGCTCTGAGATTGAACCAAAAATATAGTTATAGTTATCGTTTTGGATGATTTTATATTATGGTTGTAGTGGGAACACAGACATTCTATTTACTTAAATAAAATGATTTCTATTAAACTTTCTTTTTTTTTATAGTTATAGATATCTTTATAGTTATTGTTCTATATGTGAATGGGCCTTAACCCTACACCAAGTAGGTTAAAACAAGAGCTAACAATTGTCAAGTACTACCTGGTCTGGTACAAGAGAACAGTGGAATAAAATAGAACCACAAGTGAGCGCGTCCTTTTGAAATTTGATCTGGGAGACTGACAAAATCACACTGTATAATATTTTCTGAATGGGCACATTGAGTCTTTGCGGGTCGGGTGTCACTCAGCTGTTGTATTTTTAGGTTGCGTTGATGAGATGTCTGGTCAGGAGGGTGAATTGGGCTGGCTTGCATGACTGTGCTGAAATCAGACTCTACCTGAGACTTCTCTGTGGGGTGAGGAAAGAGAGAGAGAGAAATAGAAAGAAAAAACAGGAACGGGAGAGAGGAGTACAGGAGAAGAGAGGAGGCGGAGGATTACACATCATCTATAAATACCAGCAAAGAGAGAGAACCTGGTCGCAGCACCCAGCAGCTTATCTCTGAATACACACAATCTCACTCGATCATTCAATCAGACACACACACACACACACACACACACACACACACACACCATTTGCTCATTCACAAATAAGTCTTCAATCTGCGTGCTCCAATCTCTTTGTCCTTTCCCTCTGACATGAACTCTCCTTCTCTCTCCCTCTGTCTCTCTGCCTTGTGTCCAGCTGTGGGCTCATCTGCCACAGTCAGTTATTATTCATCATGCCTCTGTTCTGTCACACATAAACACACACACACACACACACACACACACACAGGTGGGGCGTGATAATCGCTGGTCCAGTTGGGTCTCTGCCAGGTGGCAAACGGCGGCCAGGTAGCCAGCAGAAGTCTGTACTGTACTACTTCCAAAATTATTCATTAAAAATGATAACAGCTGTTGGTACAAGAACAAAGGCTGACCTTTTAGTCAAGACCCAAAATGGCATTTCCACTGTCTAAATTATTCTTTGTCCTTGTCTGATCAGCTTCTGACCCACTTTTGCCTCGCGTCACACCTAGTTGAGAAACACCCAGCCAAAGGGTATGATTCATTATTCCAGATTCATGCCATATTGTCTTCTCTATTGCCAAATGCGCTTAAGCTAAGGCTGATTTTAGCGGATTACGGGCCAGACTGACTTCCATATTGATTTAATTCACAAGAGAGACAGGAGACGAGAGCAGGGAGGGGAAGTGCGATGTTGTGTGTCACCTTTCTGACCTTCCCCTGTTTGGACTTTTAATATCCACATCTGCACATCTGATCTGATACCCTCTACTTTCCTCCCTCTGCTCTTCCTCCTCATCCCTCCTTCTGTTTCTTTCCCCGTGGCACCGTTTTCCAGAGCGGCACCGTCGGTTTCAAAGAGCAGTGTGGGCTCCCCCCGGTGGCCAAGCTGAAGCAGTGCATCCAGAGCCTGGCCACCCGGCTGCAGAGCCCCGAGGGCACCATGGGGGCCAGCATGGTGCTGAAGGAGGGCTACCCCTGTCTGGAGCCGCTGGCCAGCCTGTCAGAGCCGACACGCAAGCTGCTCACCGCCTACGACACGGTCAGTAAGAGAGCGAGGGCGATGACGTGCACAACATGTAGTACCCACTTCTTAATTTGCATAATAGAGTTGCATAATAGAGAGCTACCTTTTTAGGCTGGCATACATGTTAATGAGGTAAATTCTTCGTATATAAGTAGTATCAAACTAATGTTTTAATTATATGAGAATAGTGTTTGTTAATGCTTAAAAGGCCAGTGAATTTTGGAGGAAGAAAAGGCCAACAGGCTGTCAACTGAAGGGAGTAAATATCGTTATAACTACAATTTCCTATTGTGATTTTGAAAATCAACACTCGTTTGAACAGAAAGTGGGTCTAGGAAAAGTCATGGAGGGACATTCTGAAGAGATCTGAGATATTTCAATTCTAAAATTAAAAACATCCTTCAGTTGGCTACAGTTTGGCCTTTCTAGTGTGAAGAGAAAAAAGCATTCATGAATGCTTTTCTTAAAATGTAACTCATTTGTGTTTGTATTGGTGGTTGGGTGGTTGTTTGCCTTATAATGATCACTAATTAGAGAGCATAGTTTACCCAGCTTTTTTCCTAAAAAAAAAGTCTGAAAAATCTTAAAATAAATAATCTAAATTTAAGTCCCTGTAGTATAGCCTGAAGTATTATAAAAATAAATGAAATGCGCTTATTAGAGGTCTTTATTCACTATGCAGTGACACTATTTTTTGCACTGTATATCCGCTCTTAGATTAGCCAAATACAGAACAGGGTTAGTAGTACAATATGCAAACACACACACACACAGACACCCCCCCCCCCCCCCCCCCCCCCACACACACACACACACACACAGTCACCCACATTCCTCTAGTGCACACACACACACACACTCACACACACACACACACACACACACTCACACACACACACACACACACACGCACCTTGGCTGCCAGCTGCGTCTCCTCCCACTCCATCTCCTCCTGCATTAGATCAGGATGAATCTCACCCACCTGCTCTCAGCGCTCTGCTATTACACCTACACACACCACACAGAGGGGGGGCTAGGACAAAGCAGTACTTTTTTTTATATCCATTACTGAGTGTTGCATGTGGGTGGTGATGATGATGATGTGTGTGTGTGTGTGTGTGTGTGTGTGTGTGTTTTTGTACTGTGAGTGCGAGCCCGGTGTATGACAGAAAGCGTCAGCCCAGCAGGTCAGGATGATGCAGCCACAGTTGGTGTGATCTCCAGTCTGTTGTCTCCCTCGTACATCACACCTCTTTGGCCTCTTTGGACACACACACACACACACACACACACACACACACGCACACACAGGCACACTCACCGTCTTAGTCATCATCACACACCCGCTCTCCTCCCTCTCTTCTTCCCTGTAGCCTTCTCTTCTCTCCTTTTCTTCCTTCCCTCAATCCCACTTAGTCTTTTCTTCTCGCAATTCACTAAACCCCCTATAGAGCTATTCTTCAGCTCGCAGTTCAGTTCATTTCAGTCCACTCCCATGATGACAAACTGCTCTCCCTGTTGTCCGTGTTTAAAGACTAACTTGCTGCCTGTCTGTCCAGATGATCGCGGCCCAGAAGCAGCTGATAGAGAGTGCAGACGCTGTTCAGGAGCGGATCGCCCAGGTGCAGAGGGAAGGTGAGCGGAGAGGGCAGCGACACATGGGTGGATGACATGAGGTTTTAGTGAACTGAGTGAAATCGGAGTGATCAGTGCTCATAAATAAAATGACAGCGGCACAGGATACACCCAGATCCTGTAAAGCTCAATGTTTCACCAAATGAGCAAGTGGAGAGACTTGCCGGTGATTTTTTCCCCTAAATGTGTGTCAGCATGGATTCAATGACAATAAAGGCTTTTGAATTTTTGTACCTTCTGAATTGGAGATCTGTGAAGACACATATTTGAAAAACAAATCACAAGCAAATATCTCCTCTTGTAATGTTGTTTACAATAAACCATACACTGGTAACAAATATCCAAGTCCCTCCAAGTCCAAGTCCTGTATTAATACTGCTGGATTTTCTTACCAGTTTGTCTCAGGTGTAGCGCACCTGTGTAGCAGCTAAGACAGGGGCTTCTACAGCGGTTGCACCTGCATATTTCTGGTGCTTCTCTCAGCTGTAGATAACTCCTGACCTTTAACTGCCAATGTAAATGTCACGAGGAAGGGCACCCGGCCTGAAAGCTTTTCTCTGAATAAATATGTCAAATCTTTCCCAAAAACAAACCCTCCAAGGCACACTGTTGACCCTGGCTTTTGACATTTTGTGTTCCTCGAGAAAATCATTCAAGCAAAGCGCCCTGGCTCTTGCCGCTTGTGTGTCAGCTGAACATGAGGTATCGAGGCTCTCTCTGCGGACTGAAGCAGGGCTGCTGCTGTGTGTTTGTGTTCGCCAGGCATGGACTTCCATGAGGATCTCTCTCGACTCGGGGAGAAGGAGGGTCTGAAGGGACGCAAGCAGAACAAAGCCGTGGAGAGTTTCACCTGGAACATCACTGTGCTCAAGGTACTGGAGGGCATTACATGATGTAGAGAGCACACACACACACACACACACACACACACACACACACACACACACACAGAGCAACAGACACACACATACAAAAATCCAGTTTTTACTGGCTTGAGGCCTGCAATGAATATCACTTATTTTTATATTTCACATATTTTTTCACTTTCATTTTGATGTAGTAACCAGCAAAATCAAGGGAAAAACAAAAATTTTAAAAAACTAATTTGCCTTCACCTGAAATCAATTGAAGTGATTCTAATTAGATCAATTTAAAGGAGGATTTGACTGAAGCTGTCTTTGTTGCATAGTGTATGCCAGTATACAGTGACAAGGATGGATGCTGTACAAATGCGCCACCCGCCCACCCACACACACCCGCACACACACACACACTCATCCCTCTCCCTGTCTCTTGCAGGGTCAGTGCGATCTGCTGCGGGGAGCCAAGATGGATTCCCTGGACGCTCTGAGGCAGCTGGCTCTGGCCTGCGAGGCCTGTGGACTCACCTCCTCCTCCACCACCTCCTCGTCCTCCTCCTCCACAGCCGAGCTCCTCTACGCCTCCCACCCCCCGTCCGGCCGCCGGGGGAGCACGCACGGCAACGGACGCATCTGACACCCCCTCGGGCCCGGGACACTCGCAGAGATAAAAAGGGAGGGGACAGAGCAATTACTGAGGATTAGAGAGATAAAGAGATGTGAGAGACAGAGAGGAGGAAAAGGGAAAGGTCTGAGTGTAAAAGGGGAGGCAGATGAGAGAGAGTTGGAGTTAGAGAGGAGGAGTATTTTCTTTCCAGTAGAGTTCATCCCTTTATCCAGTGCAGAAAGTGTCTAGACTAGCCTAGACCCGAGCGGTGTATCTGTTACAGCCTTACTGTGAGTTGATCAGCCGATCAGTGAAAGTCCAGCCTGCAAAGAGGCTTTTCATGAATGTTCTTACTCTGTGATGGAAAAACAAACAAAGCGGCTCCACATGGGCCTTCGAACTTTGGACGTCTCCTCGTCGTCTTTCTGACAGAAAGATGCGTCAGTCAACATTTTAAGTCAGCGGGTTTCCCCATGAGAGAGGGAGACACAGACACCTGAATAACTTGTGAGAACCGGGCTGACGTGAAGTTGGTGTTTACGGTTGGACTCGACGGGACGTAATTATTCTCCGCCTCAGCATTTCAACACACCCCCTGGGAACCCCTCTGTGTGTGTGTGTATGTGTGTGTGTGTGTACAGTATTGCAGACGGTGGAAAGGCTGGGCTGCTGTAAGAGATTGATAGGACAGGAGTTGACCCCCAAAAACAAACAAACACACGCAGGTGGAAAGTAACTAATTCCAACTATAGAACTTGTACTTGAGTAGATTTTAGAGAAGAGTAATAATATGTTTCAGAGTATTTTTAAAAGTCCTAAAAATTTTACTTGCACTCCAGTTATTTATTTCTACTTTCACTTGAAGGTTTTGTTTTTAGACATAAAAGTATTGAATACAATGAAATCAGTACAGTAAAACACAGTTCTCTTGGACTAAAAGAACACAAGTTTTTGGGAGAATGGTCCATTGGTCAACTTACCTGTTAAGTGATGAGAACATAGACACCAAAATCATCCTTGTGTCCCTGGTAGATTTTTTCCTGTGGCGCTCCAGTAGGCCACTAGCATTATCCAAAGTAAGAAGACTGACTAACTACTTCAGGTGAACAATCACTTATTGCAGTGATTTTAAACTGTGCACATTCACCCATCGCCCGCCCAGAAAATTGTCCCTGCTAGTTCAAAACAGTACCTTATTTTGTAAATTTGTAAATTTTAACAATGTCCTAACTGTCAGACATATCATTTGAGATTACTTACCATTTAGTTTGAGAGCTGCAACAGGTTCTTATTTTCTCACTTTTGAGATGATGCTAGTCACCTACTATCACTCAACATAGTGTATACTAAAGTGTCAGCATGGAGCACCGGAGCCAATACTCCATCGGGGACACATGGAGGATTTTGGTGTCTATGTTCTCATCACTTAATGGATAAGCTAACCTGGTGTATTCCTTTAACCTGCCATAACGGATACTAGAGCTTTGTTCATATAAGATAAAAAGGAACAATTGTCAAATCCTGGGCGGACAGTGACCACAACAAAATTGATAATCCATTAATTTCCACGGAGAGAACAATTTTGTGTTGTTTTTTCTCTCCTAAGTAACTTGAGTATTTTTCAGACTAATATTCTAAGCGCAGTAACTGAAGCAGCGCTGCTTCTGCTTGAGTAAAATGTTCCAGCACTCTTTCCACCTCTGCCACACACATACACGGCTACTGTTTGAAATATTCAGAAGCATTCCCTGCCCATGTTATCCTCACCATTCCCCCAATGCTGTTGTCATTTTGTGTCAAATACCTACTTAAACTAGCAGAAGCACTCACACACACACACACACACACACACACATACACAGGTCCTTGTTATCTCCACCACCAATGACCTTTGACTCACTCACTTGTCAAGTTGCAGGTAGCTGGGAGAGGGGATGAAGGTAAGAGGAGGACTGAGGTGGAGAGGAGGAGAGAGGTGGTAACTGGAGAGGCTGTGATGTGATGTGTGTAGCTGCTGTGGTGCTACATGTCTACTGTAGTGCGGATCACATAACCTCCTCACTGTAACAGGGTGGGCACGGGACGCTCAGTGTCTGTGCGTGTGTGTGTTTGTGTGTAGGAGGGTCAAATTCCTTAAGTGTTAACCATTGATGAAGTACACTACTTTTGATTTAGCAATAATACAAATATTGCTACCATACAAGGGAGTCGCTGAGGCCGTATAACTGAATGTGTATTGACTGAAAGCATGTGCCGGGAAGGACCTCACTTTATAACTCAGTGACACTGATAAACCTGTAGATTAAACAAGAACTACAAAAATGTTGTCCAGCAGGTGCTACCACAGTTCATGGTTGTGTTTACCTGTCAACGATGGTGTTCCTCTAGGCCTTTGATTCCGTTGTAAATGTGTGTTTCTTGATAACGGACGAAAGCAATTGATACTTGCTCTTTTAACTCCGCTTTTGTACTCGTATCTTGTACTCTTGTATCTTTTAATGCTGCCTTTGAACCAAAAACCGGAAGAGCGATCCTGAACAACACACAGTACTAAACTAACCTGATTAGAAACACCTCCTTGGATATGTAATTCAAAAAAACAGCAACCACGGCAGGTGCATTTGATAAGGTTTTCCCGGTTTCAGTAATCAGAATCAAGTGGTATTTATTTGAAGAATTTATTTGAACAAATGTATTTCCTCTTAAGTCTGCTATACAATACAGAAGAAAACAAAACATCTGAAGCCCCTTGAACAAAGCAGATGTGAGGATCGCCAGACTGTAACCTGGCCGGGAGATTTGAATAGACAAAGATAGATAGATAAGACAAGTTGAATGTGTTTTCTGCCCTGTGAGGGAGGCGGGGAGGCGGGCCGATGAGAGATGAGGATCACAGGTACACATTGTATCAGTTACTCAGCCCAGTCAATGGCATTTTGCAGTAAACAAGGCCAAGCTCAACACAGACACAGTGAGGAATGTTGAAACATGCTGTAGCGTTGGTGCTGGGGGTGTTGGGGGCGATGTTGAAGTGTAGTAATTGCCATAAAGCCCACTGAGGTGCTTGTGCGGTACTACTGTATGTGCTGTGTCGAATCCCATATTTGACATTCTCTATTTATGTACACCATTTTGTTGCCTTTCATTGCTCCACACATTCCTTTCCTTTTTGTAATTCCAGCAACCTCTTTCAAACCTCTACTCCGCCACTGCCTTCCTTAAGCTGCCCATGTTTGCTCTTCCTCCCTTTCTCTCCATCCTCTCCTCCATGTCTCCTCTCTCTTCTGAGGCTCCTGGGTGGGTGTGACAGAACTGAGTCACAGCCACAGGAGGAGGCTGACCTGAATTTGCCCTGATAACGTTTCCCTCTGTTTGTGTGCGTGTGTGTTGACAGGCTTGCGTGTGTGTGTGTGAAAGAAAGAGAGAAACAGAGGGAGAGAGAGAGAGAGATATTGGGGAGAGAAGAGAAGGATGGAGGGAAGAAAGGGACTGACATAGGGTTGAGGTGTGTGTGTGTGTGAGTGTGTGTTAGGGGACACCTGCAGGGCTGTATAATTGGCTGTGAGAGATAGACAGAGTGACAGCACCTGCTGTTTTCATCTATTAATAGCAACCTGACTCAGTGGAGGTCTAGGGGTGTTGCGTATATGTTTGCGTGGATATGTGTGTCATAATACCGCGGTGCCCTAATTCCTGGCCTGATCATGACCTGATGTTGTTCCAAACTTGCTCTCCTACTCTTGCCTCACACGTCTATGAGTACGCAGTCATTGCCAAACCATTAGCCATATTTCCTTTTAAATACACTGGACCAGATGGCAGCTTCCGGAGCTATTTGGATGGCTTCCGTTGAATCAGGCTCGTAAAGTATTTGAAAAACTACTGGGATACCAGTGGAGGCATCCTCTCCCAGAGATCTGCTTACCTGCGGAGAGGATCTCTCTGCATTATTGATGCATCAGCTTCAGTAAAACAAACCACAGTATTAGCTTTCTGTGTTCCGGTTTACATGACCGCTGACACGGGGAACACAAGTGGGTCAAGGAGCGTGAAGGTGACGGGATTTACCTGAGGAGGTACGGGGCAGAAGGAGGTCACAGGGTTTACCTGTGGAGATGGAGGTGAAGGGGTAGAAGAGTCAGGTTTCGGTAATTAAGGGTTTTCAGGTTAAGTTAGACCTCATTTTCATCATTAATCCATTAGGTGCACATTGAACAAAAAGATCTACGGTGGCCAAGGCTGACTGTTCTGCTTTGTAAAACAGAGGCAAATTGCAGTGACAGAAAAAAACATGGCAGCTTGTTAGTTCAGTGAGCTGACCCCCGCAGCGTGTCGGCACCATACAACACCTGAGCCACAAATCTGTAGATGGAAGAACTTCAACTCTACGGTCTAAAAAATGTACGGTTTTAGGTACGATGCCTTTGTCCTAGCCTCTCCATACCTCTCATACTCTATTAACCGTTTTATACGACCGTTTTTACACTTTGCTTTTCCAGGGTACTATCCAACTTACCTGATGACATGTTCATTGTGCAGTATTGAAAAACTAGTGTTAACCTCTGCAAAAGGCACTGTGGACAGCCACTACAGTGCTTTATATGGTATATCTCACTTGTAACCCAATACTGCACCCTGCTCCTTGGAGTGCGGACTCATCTACTACCCTACATCCTTTAAAGTGGAACAGGTTTACTTAAAGTCGTGTTTTTTGATTTTACTTTGAGTTTCACTGATGGGAGTGGTAGACAGATGCATGCTAAAGAGCAGGTGTTGAATTGGGCTGCACAGTATCTCTTTAACCCATGTGTCTTAACCTAGAGCTAGCTCTCTCTGTGCTCTTCAGTGTGTGATGCTACCTATCTTTGCAGACCTGTGGTCAAATAGTATTCCAAATTCATTCAAATACATGGGAGAGTTGCTTTTGCCTACCAGGGGTGCTGTTGGGGAAGTTTTACAAAACACTTGTAAAGTATTTGAAGGTATTTCTATCTGACCCCGGGCCTCTGCAGTGTCTGTTGTTGGCCTGTGTCTACACCGCTGACCTTTTAATCCAGTGTTGTTCCTTCGACTGTTCTCACTGTTACTGTATGTCTTTGTAAAATAGAAAAAAAAGATTAAAAAGAAAAGTATTTATTGAAGTGTGTTTTAAAACCATAAAGGAATATTATTAATTAAATGGACCTCGCTTTTATTTTGAAAAGCTAGTGTGTTTTCTATCTGACAAATAATCAAATGTAACAAGACTATGTATCCCAGACTAAATAAAGCTATCTTTTACTGACCAATACCCTTGTCACTTCTACTTACATTTTCATGACCATCATTTTCAATATCATCTACTTCTAGCCCCTAATTTTACTATATGTTGAATTGAGAGAATTGTCATACTGTATGTGCTCTTATTTTGCACTAACAGTGAGATATTATATGTCGAATGTCACCACAATCATAAAACCTTCCTGCTCTTAGATCTGTTTTCCCCTCACAGGTCTGGAGAGGTTCATATAGATGGAGTTCCACAGGAAAACCAATAGGTGGAGCCAAATATCAAGCTATTTTCTGCAGGGTCAACCTCCATGATTTGTAGATACTCTGATATATCTGATATGTAGGTGGCAGTGTATGTTTATAAAATATACTGTATATATATGTTTATATCACTATTGTAGCATGAAAATCTGGTGCTTCTTTCTCTCTCCTCTTGTTTAGGCATGGCATTGGTTTTGAAATTTCCATTCTATATTCTGTATACATTCTATATCTAGATTACATTCTGTATTTATATTGATATTTAAATCTCATAATTTGCCTTTCCCTTTATGCACTGAGGAAGTTTCATGACACCAGAAACCTATTTTTAAATCAATTGTTTCACTTCAAAAATACACTTGGGAAAATCAGCCTTATTTTTTCAATTTGTGCAAAGATAATTTTTTGAATATTACGTTTTTTATCTGAGAATAGTGATATGTGGATTCATGGATGAATTGGTTCAGTCGAACTCTGCAAAGGGCCACACACATCCGGTCCCTCAGTGACAAACATCCCATACTCCCCTGCTCCTTAGATAGGAGTCGTCCACTGGGGAAGTGCAGGTGCCAAGGCAGGGAGTTGAACATCTTGCGTTGTAGTTTATATCATTGCCTATGGAGCTGAGTGCCTTAGGGTTTATAGGGCACACTGTGTCATATAGCATCTTTACCTTTTTTTCAGGGTGGTTGAATCCTATAGGCGGTGATGTAAAGATCATCTCCACTGGTTTACATGAGGTGGACATGACTGAAGCCTTACAGCCTCTAGATGGAGACATCCCATTATGGCTGGTTTGTACTGTAGCTCATACAGTTCACATGTCACCTGATAAGAGCATGAACACGTCTGGTTGGCTATGAGACATAAGTACATAGATGCCTAACAATCCTGTGATTTATTGTCTCTTATTTGAGATGAAGGGCAGTAAAGTCTCACCGTATCTGTATCTGCCCCCCCCCTCCCTCAGGAGGTGTTGGGCAGCAGATGGGAGGTGATGGAACTGTGTGGTAGCGTAGGCGGTGACATGACAAGCTGTCAGGCCCTAATGCAGGCTAACATCTGGAGGTTGTTGGCCACGTCACTCCATGCCCGCCGGCAGGGCCCTCTAGCCCGGGGCCAGGAGCCACCCAGAGGGGGATACACCCAGGGCGGAACCTGGGCCCCTGGGATGGGAGGCAGCAGCAGCAATGGGTAAAAGGAACGGTGTAAGTAAGGCAGGCGTCACTTTGCCTTGTACTATAAAGTGAAAGGAAAAAATCCCTTCGCTCGCTTGTTTCATGAAGTGTGGGGATGTAAGATTGGTTCGTCTACAGTACATAAGGGTTAAAATGTAGATACTGGTGCAAGTAGGTCATCACTGTGCATGTATAGGCCTCGGAAACTGGGTGTGAAATAAATGGCTTTGAGGCTTAAATGGGGATGTGCTTCTGAAGCCGTTCCTGAAGCCATTATCAGCCGTCTTTCCCCGATGTATTTATCATGGTAAATGGCAGTGACAACCTACAAATAAAACCCATCATAAAGCATCCCAGGTGAGTGGGTGGTGCAGGCATGACTACATGCACAGCAGGATAATATAGGGCCTGTTAAAACTGTTAGTGCAAGTGAGGCGACCAGGAGCGGCACTGCGCTATTAGAGCCTCCTGGTTTTATTTTAGCCCGCCTTGAGCATCCAAGGAGCAAGTGCCTCTTCTGCTTTATTTACAGCCCTCACCCAGAGGCAATTTCACCATGATTGAGGCGAGGAAAAAAACGATCACCTCTTAAAAGTCTCTAAATTGCATCTTATTTGTCCATCTTTTAACTAACAACAAAAGGCAGGCTGACAATGGCACTGCATGTTTCTGCCTCTCATGATGACCAATTATACCTCAGACGTTATCTGGGCTGTATTAAAGATGGCACCCAGGAGATGACAAGCTACTGAGGCTTTGATGGAAAAGTTTAGGCAGAAAAAGTTTTTTCTTTTTTTATAGAAACCTTGGCTTCCGTCTGTAATCATCTTTTACTTACCTGATGCAAATAGTCTTTGAGGTTTATTCGATCTGATTGTTTTTACGTTTCTGAGTTGTAATCCCAGGGACCAGTCTAACTCTCCATTGTCAGCGTAAAAGGTTATCTTGATCTGACTCTTTCTTTCTTTCTTTCTTTCTTTCTTTCTTTCTTTCTTTCTTTCTTTCTGCACTGGTAAAAGTGACATTGCACGAACGAGCCCTTTCCTCTCTTTTAACTCTGATTTCTTCCCTGCAAGTGCTACATTCACAACAGTCTGGCAGACATGGGAAGCCATTTTTATTGGATGAACCCCAAGATCAGTTTCATGAACCCGGCATGTCCTCAGACGCGAAGAACAAGGTCCCATCAGGACTGCTCGTCTCTATCAAATCACGCTCTATTGTTGTGCGGTGGAGACAGAAGTTGGAGAGCAAAGTACCTGGGTAATTATACTCACCAGGATCGGTTTTGCACCTCTCTGACCCCTCCCATTTCCTAGGTGCAGGACTCCCCCCCCCTCCCCCGGCTGCAGCTTGGTTGGTAGGATACCTGGGCAATCAGACGCCACCCTGAGAGACATTGTATTATAATCACTCCCATTCACTACGCACTGGAGTTCAACTCTACTTCCCTCCATTATCCTGCCGAATCATCCCTCTTCCTCTATCATTTTCATTTGTTATTTGGCCACTTGATTGCGTGCTGGCGGGCCCAGTCAATCAGTCAGGCAGTCAGTCAGTCAGTCAGATAGTCAGTCAGTGAGCGAGTCAGTTCATCAGCCGATCAGTCAGTCAAGCAGTCAGATAGTCGGTCGGTGAATCGGTTGGTCAGTCACTCAGACAGATGGGAACGGCTTGGCAAACGATTGAAACACTTATGTATTAAAGTGTAAGCTACCCCCTCCTTGCCTCACCCCACACACCCACACACCCACACACCCACACCCACACACACACACACACACACACACACACCCACTCTAGCTACCGGTTGCTGTTAATGGCTTGTGCTGCTTTAATTGGTTCCTAAACGCTGTAAGCAGGGTTCCCACTGTGTGCTTAATGAACAGGTAGCACTCCATGATTACAGCAATCTCAACCCCCCCACCCTACTGCTACAGAGACCCATCACACACACACACACACGAACAGACACCACACACACTGTCCCCGGTCCCATACATAAATGGACAAAGGCAATTTGAGAGGCTTCGGTGCACTGCAGGATGCTGGGTAAATTAGAGATGAGCAAGAGAGGGAGAGAGGGATAGGCGAGGGAGAAAACAAAAGAAAATGAGGGGTGCTCTTTCACTCATTGTGGCAAATGAGTGCGAGAAATGATTACTGGTTTATGAAGGCAAGAAGAGGAGGAATCATTTCATATTGCTGTGTGCGCAGTGTGTACAGTGTGTGTGTTATTTCTGTGCAAGCATGTGTGTGTGTGTACGTGTGGAGGGGGAGCGGTGCTGTCGCTGAGATGCGTCTCTTCTTTGTCGCATCTTATTGTACTTGACATCCGCAAAATATCCCCCATCCTCTTTCACTTTTTTTCACCACCGATTTTCGTCAAGTTATTCCAACAGTTCTCAAGGGTCACTCGAGACATGGCACTTGTCTTTGATTCAGCCTCCATTCCTCTGCTCCCTCTCTTCCTTTCCTTTCCTTTCCTTTCCTTTCCTTTCCTTTCCTTTCCTTTCCTCTCCTCTCCTCTCCTCTTCCTCTCCTCCTGTATCTCTCCTCCATCTGTTAGGCCTTGTCTATCCTGAGGCATGGAGTCAGAAGCTCCTCTTCTCAGTCCGCTGATGGTGATGTGAGGTGACAGCCACTTCTCTCTCTTTTCAACATAACCACACACACACACACACATAGACACACCTACTTACCACCACACAAACACACGGGACAGAGCGGCCAGAAAGAGTAGAAACAGAGGTGGGTCTCATCGGAGACCTGTATATATGTACGGCTGGGTGGCAAACCTCATATTGTATACATATTTGTTCAAACATGTGCCAGTTCCTCAGTAATCCTCCCCACGCCGTTCCCCCTCCTACACATGTATATAAACAGGCAGGAGAAGTGGGTGAGTTTAGAGAGAAGGGGGATGGTGAGCCTCTGCCAGATGCCCTCGGTAAATTAGCGGGGAGCCCTCGGAGGGGCGTCGGGCGTCCTGACTCGCCCGTCCCGGAGGACGCAATCAGGGTGTCCCCCTCCCCTGTGTGTGAGGGGTAAGGAGGGGTGAGCGAGGGAGAGGGTCTGGTCTGTATGCGCCTGGCGCTGACACGGAGGAGCCGCGGGTCTAATTCATTAAACCAGCCTTCTAATATAAACAGCCATTCATTTCGCTCCCTGACACTGGGCCGTCTGGACAATGTGAAGAGCCCCAATAGAACTGCCATACACTGCTGTTTGTGTGGATGGTGTGTGTGTGTGTGTGTGTGTGTGAGAGAGAGGGAGAGAGTGTTGGAGCCTGGCTGTTTGTGTGTACGAAGTCTCAGAGAGCCTCTTGGTCCCAGGCAGGTACAGTGAGGCTAACCAGAGGCTTTCGTGGACCTCGACACGGTTCACAGAGAAACTGAAATCCACATCTTAGTTTAACATTACAGTTAGATGCATGGGAGAATTAATCTAGTCTGCACCGATTCTATAGTAAAGGGACGGCATTAAGATGCTGCTGACATACAGTGAGCATATTCATAAGGGTTTGACTTGTGCTGGAATCCAACCTGCAACTCTCCTGTAATGTGAGGAGTGTCAGCATGTTTCAACAGGGTTGGTGAGTAACAAGGCTACAATTATCTGAAATGTGTTACAGATACTGAATAACAAGCACAGTAAATATATAATAGACACTTAAAATTACTGTTAGAGAACTTATGCTTGAAGGAAAAAAGGATGATTGTGAGGATGTAGATGCAAGCAACGACAATACACCGTCTGCATTAATTGTCAGTTCATATTCCGTAGATATTGGAAGCAAAGTAATCAGATAAGGAAGTGAAAGTAATCACATTACATTGCATTTCAGTGAAATGGGTTATGTTACTGATTAAGGTTTTAGGCAGGCAACCTGTAATTTTTGATGGATTGCATTTGTAACCCTCCAAACCCTGTACTTTCTTTCGGTGGCCCATTATAGACGTTATAAAGACACAAAAAGATTTGAGACACACCTCCAGTGAATTTCCCATTCTTGTTCCTATTCTTTATCTCAGGTTACATATATTGGTACGTCCCTCAACATACACGTACATCATCAAATACACACACACACACACACACACACACACACACACACTGCTTCCCAGTCAAGATCTCCTGCGGAGCCAAATTGGCCAGATCAATCTCCCCATCGCATACACTTAGCTCCATTTCTTCTCTTGCTTTTTTGTTATAAAATGATGCATATTTCCTTTGTTAATGTGAGAGGACGGAAAGAGAGAGAAAAAGGATAAAAGCGACTCAGATTGTTGAAAGTGATAGTGAAAAGACAAAGTGAAGGAGGAAGCTTGACAAAAAGGAGGACAGTGGATGGGAGTAGGTATTTAGAGGTAATGATGCACAATGATGAGAAATCATAAAAGCTCAGACGCATGAAAAGCTGGACGCCGTTGTCCTGGACTTTAACTTTAATATTCTCCCAGGTTGAAATAAGTGCTGGGTGTCTTATGTTCGAGAGGTAGCAGTTAATGCAAAGCGTGACATTACACAACACAATTTTTAAAGGGAAAAAAACATATCAAATCAAATAAAATCAAATAAAATCAAATCTAATCTAATCTAATCTGTCATGTCCAATGAATCCAACCACAATATGCTGCAGTGCTTCAGCGCAGTGGGAGACAGATTTCCACTGACCAAGTGTTTGGCTGGCTGTTATTTAGGGACACGTTGACAGCAGACACTGTCGTCGACAACAGACAGGCTGTACACACCCACTGACACTGATACTGAATGTGGAATGTGGGTTTTATGGGCTTAGAAGACACACAAATATACACACTCATACATGCACTCATACATGTACGGGTGTATGCGCAGACACACACACACACACAGACACCCACGTGCACACACACACACCCATCCGTGACAAGCATGTGAGCACACACCCACCCACACATGCACACAAACACACACAAAAACGCACACACCTAGGTATCTGTGACCACTAATTGTGTCTGGCCAGTGCAGTCCCTACCAGCCAGGGTCATGGGAGTGCTGCGGTGCGGGACAGGGTAGCCATTGCGGTAGCCTCTTAAACATAGCTTATCCTGAGGCCTGTTATTACCCTGAGAAACTATCATCTTTTTCTCCTCAAAACCGGCCTGCTCAGTCGATTTAATGAAGCAGGCATTCCGATGGAGGGAAATGAGCAACAGCTCCCACAGTCCCACACAGCACCAGCAATTAATGGTTCTAGACAACAACCTCCGGGAAAGAGACAGGGATTTTCTGCAGTAACCGGGTTTATCCAGGACAGTGCCGCACAGTGTTATTATCGCTGGTCTCGCTGTTGTTTCCTTTGTTCATTTTTTTTTTTTTTTATCCCTACTGACCTTTTCAGTCGCACTTCAGGTTAAAGGCTTCGTTTTTTGTTTATCCATATGGATGATCTGTACAGTGTGTGTAATTATCATAGAAATTATTATAGAAAGAATAAAGACAAATCATGACTAAGAAAAGTGTCGCTTTTAAAGGTGCAATAAATAGGACTTTTACTGTCCCATAACACTAAATGACCATAACATATATGCAGGGGTTGATGGGGTTGTTGATCAATACCAGTGACTCAATGACACTTAGGGCTGAGGTTTCTGGCTTTTAAAAATCACTTTCCGGGCAGTATTCTGTTTTAGAACAAAAACTCCCCACCCATTGGGATTTCAACGACCGGTGTCACAAGACATTTCGTCCTCAAGCCACAAAAGCAAATGACAAAGCGGTGTTATTATTACAGTGTTCTGCAACGTGATTTATTACTTTTTCACCAGACGTTTCTGTTGAAGTTCTCTGATGTGAAAATGTGACTTTACAGGCCACCGTACCTGGCGATGTTGCTGCAATATCTTGGTCCCTGATAGTGGTCGATACATGTCATAGATTACTTAATGTCCCTTTAACATTACAAACAGAACAAATGAGCACTTGAGTTTGCACTTGCTTTAAATATTGTGATTTCAGTGATGATGAGAATTCAAAAACCATGACCAAAAACCACAAAGCAACAATTCTATTTGACATTTTGTCATGTTGGAATGAATTTCCCGCTCCACTTTCAGCTTGTTATCCGTTGTTTAAAGAAGACAGAGCCGCTAGCTGTGTGACGGGACAGCCTTTAACTTTTCTTCTGCTCTCAAGGACTCCCCTCCGCCTGTTGACTTGAATTAGTCTCCTGCTGCCTTTATTAGCAGCAGCGGTGGAATCAGAGAAGGCTGTCTGCGTGGATCGCCGAGGACGGAAGGGGGCGGGGGGGGCGACCGCTAAGTGCCTCACGTCTGATCTCTGATGGGGGTCACGGGGTCGCAGCTCAGCCTCACCCTGATGACTTCTGACACCGCCTGAACAACCAAAACCACACACACACACACACACACACACACACACAGGGTTTGGATTCAGGAACCCATACATCCACATCCCCAGGGATTGTTGCAGTACTGATACATTTCACTCAAGTACAAGTACTCTTATGTAAGTTCAATTTTGCCTCCAAAATCACTCATGTCAAAGTAAAAGAGCAGCTTCTGGAAAAAGTCCTCAGTTACTTGGAGAACAAAAGTCATTTAAGATTTTGAGCATGTTTCAAAAATTTCCCACCAAAATATTACCGATAATCCAATTTTGGAATACTCCTCGTAAATGAGTCGTCATAAGGCTTAGGGTTGGGACGGTCTCTCTCTAATCATATCACCAAATTAGCATTAATTATAGGAGGTAAAGTAGATGAGGCAGAATGACGGTGCACATTTATTGCAAATGACCGGTCTCATTTTACTCACTAGTTATGTCTAGACTTAAACCTAAATCTTACTTATGTTTAAAAATAAAACTTAATCAAGTAAAGCATGCTTTAAAAAAAATTACACAAGTAGAAGAAAAAGGGCAGACTTTTTGAAAGTATTGTACTTTGTATTGTAAATATAGTGTAATGGCAAGTATAGTAACTGGAGTAGGTGCAGTTACGTTCCACCGCTGCTTAAAGGAATACAACTGGTTTTTGGGAGATCGGCCCGTTGGTCAACTGACCCATTAAGTGATGAGAACACAGACACCAAAATCATCCATGTGTCCCTGGTAGATTATTTGCTCTACTGCTCCATGCTGACACTTTAGCTACATTATGTTGAGTCATACTAGGTGACAAGCATTTTTTTAAGGGTGAGGAAATGAGAACTTGTAGCAGCTCTAAAGCTAAATGGTAAATAATTTTAAATGATATGCAGCCAAGTCTGGCAGAGACTGAGTGCAGCTAAAAATCACTGCACAGTGGATGAATACGTAGTCGCTCACCTGAAATAGTTCTGAATATAAACCTGGATGCATTAGCTATATTGCGTTAATAATATTTCATTTTTTTAAATTTTATTACTTAGAGTCAGTCTTCTTACTTTGGATAATGCTAGTCACCTTCTATCATTATCATGGAGCACCGGAGCCAACGACCTACTGGGAAACATGGATGATTTTGGTGTCTATGTTCCTATGACAATCTTCCAAATAATTTGTGTATTCCTTTAACCTCCACACCTTACCACCCGGCTTCCCACTACTGCTTATTTAGTGCCGGCACAAAGTAGAGGATGAAAGCTCAAATCCCCTCTCCTCCCTCTCTCCTCCCTCCCTCCTCCCTCCTCCCTCCCTCCTCCCTCTCCCCAGTCTGTCTCCTGTGTGTTTATCTTCTCATCAGGGTTCTTTATTGGTAAATAAGGGCGGCCCGCCCAGCCTGGCCCCTTCTTTCTCTCCTTTTTCTCTCACTCCTTATGCCTTTACATCTCTCTCGCTCCCTCTCTCTTTCTCCCTTAACCCATCCCTCTCCCCGACTTCTCCCTCCTCCCTCCCTCCCTCTCTCCTTGACTCTGTCTGTGTGTGTGGAGCCTAAGTGCTGCTGATGTGTGTGTGTGTGTGTGTGAGTGTAACTATAGCGGCCAGTGTTTAGGCTATTAGAGCCGTCTATTTACAATCTGGAGTTTCCTATTGATTATGTCTGCCTTCTCTCTCTGTTTACACGGGGGAAATAAATAACACATGTCGCCGACTCGCTCCGACTCGACATCTTCTTTATCCTCCTTTCTCCTCCAACTCTCTCTCTCTCTCTCGCTCTTGCTCGGTCTCTCTCTCTCTTTCTCGACCTCTCGCTCCTCTCGCTCTCTTGTTCTCCCTCCTCTTCTCTCTTTGACTTTTTTTTTTTTTTACTCTCAATGCTTTTCAACTGCTTTTTTTCTATCCCTTTCATGGTTTTCTCACAACTTCCTGCTGTTAATGTGGCTTTGAGTTCAAATGCAGATTTTAACACAGTCAGAGCAATTTGTAAATGAAGACACAAAAAGCAAGTGGCACACACATGCACGCACGTACGCATGTACGCATACACACGCACACACACACACACACACACACACACAAACACACACACTCATATGTGTCATGTGCACAACCACAAACATACATCTATAGACACCCATCGGCCATAAGTTATCAACCCAGACTCAGAAACAGAAACACATACACACACATGCACACACACACACACACACACTCATATGTATATTCATGTACACACATACACACACAAGCAGAGAAGAGAGAGAGAGAGAGAGAGAGAGAGAGAGAGAGAGAGAGAGAGAGAGAGAGAGAGAGAGGACAATTACAGGGTGACAACTGCTGAAGAAGATTCTGAATGGTGGATGCATCCACAAACCTGTAGCACGCACACACACACACACACACACACACACACACACACACACACACACACACACACGTGCACACACAGCTTCTACTCTTGTACACCCCCCTCGACCTCCCCACCCCCACCCCCACCCCCACCCTCACCCACCCACCACCACCCTGCTCTTTCTTTGTGCCTCCTCTCATTGGTAACAGGAGCTGGGTGTCTGGGCTTCAAACCAGGCAGTGTGTCATACCTTCCATCCCCCCTCCCCTGCCTCCTCCGCTGGGCACGCAGCGCTCAGATAGCCCCTCTGATAAGGCCGGAGCTCCATATGAACAACAGGCACCGGCAAAATCACACACTGACTGCAGTATTCGCTCGCTTGCTTTCTCTCTCTCACACACTGCAAAAAATACCTGTTTTAACAAGTCAGTTCATCTGGGTTTGAGCTTTACTTTTCTTAAAAATCTGCCAGTGGGGTGAGATAATGTCACTTGTTTCCAGTGCAAATCAACGAGAAATTTTTTTTCTGAGACATTTTGTTGAATCGAGTGTCATTTTCTTGATAGTAAATGATCTGCTTTATTTTGCCGTTTGTCAAGATAGCAAAAAAATTCCTGAAAGAGGAAACAAGTGGAATTATCTCACCTCATTTGTTGTCACTTGTTTTAAGAAAAATATGATTTTTAGACTGGCTCTGAGACTAATAATGTGTTAAGATGCTGCATGCGCGTGCACACACACACACACACACACACACACACACACACATTCATTTACTAAAAGAGGGAGAAAATGTAGCCTTTGTACATCCGTTCCTCTATTGTATATGCTGTGTGTGTGTGTGTGTGTGCCATTGTGTCTACTCATATGTAGAACCACATATGTCTGTGCTGAACTACATTTGCATGTTTGCAACTGTATATATTTGTATAGGCTACATATATATATATTTATATATATATATATAAATTTCTCACAAAGGGGGTTATCTGAGTCTCAGCGTACGTGTGTATGTGTGTGTGTGTGTGTTTGTGTGTGTGTTAGAGGGGGGGTAGTCTCTAAAGATCACCTCTCCACAACAATCAGAAGGAGAGGGATGGAGGATGAGATGAAAGAGAGCAAAGCCAGAGAGACGCGGCGTGTTTATACGAGAAAGGCTTGAATAACAGGCTGCGGCGGTCAGTGGCTGTAACTCTAGCTGCTTGTGTGGATGCACATCTAGTGTTATGCTGCTCTCTGCACTACAGGAGGGTTCCAGACATTGTTATCCCATAGTGACACCACATATTTGACCGGCAATCAAATAAACTCTGTCTCGGTTTGGGGGCCTTTGATGCGAAAATGCCGCGGCTTGGAGTTAGAGGGCAGCGAGGAAGGATACACATGAGCATGGGTGTACATACATGAACACACAAGGCCGTAAACACACAAAAAAGCAACTTCACAACCCCTAGAGAGGGTACAAAGAGATGAGTGAGTGAGTGGGTGCTGTGATGTGGGGAGTTTCGCCTGTGGCCAACAGGGAGCAGTAGAGGCCTGGTAAAGCTGAGGCATCAAACTCCAGCAGCGGTCCAGCTGTTCTGCACACAAACTCTCTCCTCACCTCTCCTTTTGGCCCCAGCTATCAACCTGCCTACCCAACAGTCTCCAAACAGGCTGAGGTGGTGCTGTGTGAGTGTGTGTGTGTGTGTGTGTGTATGAGATATGAGTCGTGATCCTGAGAGAGAGGTGCTGTGAAAGATCTCTCAACAGGACTGCATATACAGTTCCGGATCTGAAACAAATGTGACTGATGGACATCTGTGTGTGTGTGTGTGTGTGCGTACATATGTATATCTGTGTGTGTGTGTTCACATATGCACACGTCTGCCTGTGTGTGTGTTTAAGTGTGTGTGTGTGTGTGAGTGAGAGTGAGCGTCTGCGTATCTGTATCTATGCATGCATGTTTTTCTGTTTTTCTGTTGTTTTCCACTGAACTGTATCTGGTGGCCTCGCGGTCGCCACAGACATCCCTCCAAATGACAGTCTAATCAGAATACATGTCCATGTAAAACGGCACCAGTCATTACCTTGCTAAGTATAGGACAGCCACTCTGCTTAGCCAAATGTTTTATGATAACCAGTGTGCGTTAAAATATGTGTCCTGTGGGAATTTATGTGCTGAGGAGTGTGCGTGAGTATGTCTCGGCGGCCTGCTTGGCATGACAAAGTTCAAGAAACATTCCTGCTCCGTTTTTTTTTTGGGACCTCAAATGATTCCTGGTATTTGATGCATTTGGTAATAATCGCTCGTGTTAGCAACGGTTCCCATTTGGTGACTCCAATGACATATCAGCATAAATGACTCCTTGAATGTAAAATCTTTGATGTGACTTTGATGTGCTTGAGGGTGCAGTCATATTTGTTGGTGGGTTGTGGGAGCCTAGAGGTTACACTGCAAAAAATCTCCATCTTAACAAGTCATTTAGTCTATTATTGAGTCCTAAAATTGCAATTTTCTTTGCAAGTGGGGTTAGATCATTTCACTTGTTTCCAATGCAAATCAAATAGTTTCAAGAATTTTGTAGAATCAAGTGTCATTTTCTTGATAGTGGTGCAGTTATCTGCCTTTTTCTGACTTGTTTCAAGATATTGACAGTAATTTCCTAAAAAAATCATGAAACAAGTGCAACTGCATTGGAAACAAGTGGAGTTATCTCACCCCATTGGCAGAATTTTCTCTTCTTTTAAGAAAAATAAGATTTGAGGGTTGAATATGAGATTAAATTACTTATTACAGTAAGATGGACGTTTGTTGCAGTGTAGAAGTGGTGTTATGACCAGGAGGGTGCTGGTTCAAATCCTTGGGTGGCAGAAGTGATGACAGCTTGAGCAAGACTCTTAACCCCCAACTGTTCCAGTGGAGCTGCTCAGTGACCAAAAGTAGAAGACTATTGTTTAACTGGCCAGTTACCAGGTGTGACTGTATGACTGTGAGGCAAGGCATTGCTGGACAAAGTGTGCCAGTCAACTTTCCCTGGATAAATACATGTTTAAAAGAATTGTCTATGTACTGTATCTTGACTGCAAACAGGGCTGTAATGCTGTAATCCTGGCTCCTGTACTCCTCACATTTCACTGACCTCACTTTTCTGTCTGTCTTCACTCAAAATTAACTTCCAATTCTACCATTCATAAACATCAACCAAAAAACTCCTTCCGCTCCACCTCTTTACTCCCTCTACCTCACTCCCAGCATCATGCACCGGCCCGTCCTGCTGGATGTTACATTGTTACCGCTCTCCAGGGGCAGTATCCAGCGGCTTATCTCTGTTTGGGCCGGGCCAGAGCCTGACAGGGTCTGGTCACCGTGTCCTATGGCTGAAGCCGGACTGAGGCAGAGCTGGAGGCTGGAGGCTGGAGGCTGGAGGCTGGAGGCTGGAGGCTGGAGGCTGGAGGCTGGAGGCTGGAGGCTGTGGTCAGGATGAGGGGGGCAGGAACCAGAGCTGACCCAGAGAGGCGCCTTCGCTCCGGGCCAACCTGGGGCCCTTTCTGGCCTGCCACTGCCCACGGACCGTAAACCCACTGGACAACAACGAGACAGAGAGAGAGACACACACACAAAGAGACACAGAGAAAGTGACAGAGAGTGAGAGAGAGAGAGAGAGAGAGAGAGAGAGAGAGAGAGAGAGAGAGAGAGAGGGAGAGAGGGGTGGGGGGGGTGGGGAGGGGGGTGGTGGTTGTGCTCTGGCTAACCACAGCGCCGCTTGGCATCTGCTCACACCCAGGCAGAAAGAGGCTGAAGTAAACCGTCACCGCTACACATGGACACACACACACACACACACACACACACGCTCAAACAGACACACACACATCATAAGCCATTCTGTTCATCGAAAAACAAACTATTAGTTCTTGTCATTGTGCCTTTTTCTATGTATCTTTACTGTCTCTGATCGTAGACCATGTGCTGATATGGAGCAAACAAAACAAGTCACTTGCAGAGAGGTCTTTAGTATAAATAGACTTAAATACTAGGGGAGGAAGGGAGGAAGAGTAAGGTGATAAAAAGATGACAAGTGGTCTGCCAGCCTCGAGAGCCACTGTCGTTCTAATGTGAACGTGAATGTCTGAATGAAAGAATGAAAGAATGAATGAATGAATTGTGGTGCCAATGTAGCAGAAAATGTATATCTTCCCCCTCTTCCTTTCATCTGTAATTGCAGTAAGTTTTAGTTTAATGCAAAGTCAGGTCAGTTATGTTTGGACATTTTATGCACTCCTACTCCTACATCCATCCATCCATCCATCCATCTGTCTGTCTCTCTATTCTCGTGAGTCACTCTTAATCAGAAACCCCAACTCTTACTAATGATACTAACTAATGATAGACATTCATAATCTTCTATCGGTTTTCTACATTTTGAATGAATATGAATTAATTAATAGTGATTAATTCATTCCCTTTGAATTTGACTTTTGATCATTGATGCTTGTCATTAATTCATACAGATTCTGAGCCACTTATTTACTCTGTGAAATCTCTTCTTTGTAAAATATACATACAGACATTAATACCGGCATTGGGGGCTCCTCCATTCCTTTTGAGTCTGCCCACTCAACCATTGGTATTATTGACAAGCTCTTCTCTCTGTGGTACAATAACAAACATCAAACAGAAACTCATTTACACTAATAGATACCTGCGAAATTGACAGTACAGCGCTGCTTTTGCAAGAAAACTTGTGCAGCCCTCTATGTGCAGATCATTAGCCCAGAAAAACCTTATTTTTTTCTAATTTATGGTTGTCAAGAAGAAAATAAAGGTGTTTTATCCATCAACAGCAAAATACTGGAGAGATGAGGTAGTTCTGATATTGATTAATAAGAGACTCAACTCTTTCTAAATTTTGTACTGTTTATAAATAAACAATAAATCTTAAATTCACTTTTCACGCCATAGCCCCCCAGGTCAGGCCAGGTCAGGACATAGCGTGAGAATCAGTCCCTTTATTATATCTATAACCACCAGATTCTCCATAAAGAAGACCCCCATAAAATATCCATAAAATACCGCCTCATCTTTATCATTACCCACAGCCTGAAAACAATAACGCCGTAAAACACTTTTATTTTTACTGGAGTTATAAAAAAGTACCTGTTGAACTGCTGAACATGTATTTCATTTTAATGGAGATGTTGGTTTATAGAGGGTGGTCATATGAGAGCCATCAATAGGACAAGGTGAGAGTTCACAGGGAATGGATGTGCAGGTACACACACACACAGGCACGTGTACACACACACACACACACACACACACACACACATGACATGCACATCATCGAGGATTGATGAGGGCCAGCACACATCATGTAGGTAGATGATCCGAGGGGAACAGACCTCTGTGTTTGGAACATGACCCAATAGATTCCTATTGCCCTGCTTGCTACTTAACCTGCTGCAATTAGCAGACAGGAAAAGGTCTGGCCACTGAAAATGTAATCATGAAATTAGCTGTGTGATACATCAACCCAACATACGTCTATTAAGTCCAGATTATGGATACAGCATTTGTTCATATCAGCGCTGAGGATGGCAGATAATTGGGCGCACTAATCTGGTAATGCTAACAAATGGTGAAATTACATTGAGTAATGTTGATTAAGGCGCAATATTGAACATTATGTGCACACATGCACATGGATGCATGGAGTCAGTCGTGCATGCATGCTCCAACATTGACAAAGACACACACACACACACACACACACACACACACAAACATGCACACACACAGATTCATACATATTTGTGTCACATTGTCAGGGGTCAAAGTGTGGGTTCGGTTGCACACTGCATTGACAAGTGACACCACTCATAAAACAGTGCTGTCATTAAGTACAATGTCGTTTGCCAATACATCACACTCAACTGTCATAAAAACATGGAAAACACATTGCCGTCGCAGTTATTATGCACTTTAAACCTTGACCAGCCTATAAAAATGGATGAAATTACAAGAACAGTATCAGCCCGCTTATTTTTTACGAGATTTTCGCCAACCTCTGCTAATAAAATTGACGAACTCTCCTCTGTCCTCGTTAAGCGGTGTCCCTAACGAAGCAGGACATTTATCTTGCCATACTGACTTGGCAGACGATGCAGCTAACCACAGAGTCTTCACAACAAGTGCTTGGATCCAACACAAAAACATGTCAAGTGAATCATAAATTTGTGTATAAATTTAAATGACTTTTCTCAGACTTGTACATTCATCCATTCATCTTAAGGAAGGCAGGTGCACTGTAAACTCATTTTGAACTGTGGATAATAGATAGATAGATAGATAGATAGAATTCTAGATATTATCTTGACAAATCATTATGTTAAAAAAATATCAATCCCCAGAATCTAATGTCTTTATTGTAATAAAAAATGCCTTTCTACTGGAAGCATATTATGATACTTTACTATACTACATTACCTGAGCTTTAAATACACACTGCAGTGCATTACTCCACCACACTGCACAGTGTACTTTAATATACTGTATACATCTCAGCAGATCCCCACACAGCCACTGTAACACACCAATCTAATAAAACATGGCAGATCAATTTATGACTGAATACGAAATGAGTCCCATGCACATGACCTTATGGCTGCCTGTTTAACCTAATATAACTAATATGAGCCCCATATATCACTTATTACTGATATGGAATCAATACTGGATTCAATTAGCTAATGATGCTGAAAGGTACTTCCTGGATCCATTCAGATTACAGAGCTTTTGTTGGTGGGCACACCTTGGATTGAATGTTGCATTCATTTTCAGCCCATTTGATGTTTCTTCTTCTACTGACTTAATTTTGCTCAAGTCGATTTGATGTTGCCTGCTCCAGCCGCATTATTTTGTATCTTTCTGGCTGTCCACCTGTATACCATGAATACAGAATATCACGACTAGAATGTGTAATGTAATTTATTTGATATTACCTTGCAACCTGGCCACAAAGAGGTGAATTAACACTATATACAGTACTGTAAGAGCTTGTTCACATGTAGTTTGTAGAGCTGAGGCTTTTGACTAAAACCCCTCAGACATGAGCATTACAAGCAGTTGGTAGAAGGTTTTTCATTCGATCGTGGCCAAATGTCTGGATATCATCAGGCCTGCTACATGCTCTGTAAACAGAGTGGGCATTGAATACATTAGTCCCTGCATCGATTTGAACCTCTCCCTCCAAGCACCCCCCTGCCCTTAACTCTGTTGCTCAACATAACTTCCCTTTCCCCCTCCTTTCTTCATCTCCTCTTCTCTCTCTCTCTCTCTCTCTCTCTCTCTCTCTCTCTCTCTCTCTCTCTCTCTCTTCGGGTGTCAGTCATTTCACCTCATCTCTTCCATCTTCTCTGAAAGGTTCAGCAGTATGAATACAGCGCTGACCTCAACCACAGTCGAGCAGTGGCAAATCCCTGTAATGCTGTACAGTTTAATCTAGATGAAAGTGGGTATGATAGGCCAAAGCACAAAGGACCCCACCTTCATGTAAGGAGGAGCTCCCTTGTGGGGGTCCTAGCTGTTTGATGGCGTCCACGCTGATTGCCTGCTTGGCCTAATTACAGTAATCTTTGTACCAGTACTGGAAATGGGCTGAACCCTCACCACACACAGACACACACAAACACACACACACACGCACACACACGCACACACACACACACAGACACGCACATTCACACAAACGAATTTTTTGCGAAGAGACAATGTGATGAAAGCATCTACTGGCCTAATGACAACCTGGTGACAGTCGACCACAAAACTTCCTCTCCTTGTCTTTCTTTCCCTCCTTCTTCTCTTCTCTTCTCTTCTCTTCTCTTCTCTTCTCTTTTGTGTATTAGAGAAGAGGAAGAAGAGAAAAAAGCAGAAGAGCAAGACAAAGAAGACAACACGCTGTAAATGGATACAGAGAGCGAGAACCAACGACAACATTGTCCTCTAAAGCAAAGATGTTCAGCAGTGTCATGAATCTCCTACTGTGTCTGTGGTGAGGGGGGGGTTCTATGATTTAATTCATTCACACACACACACACATGCACACACACACATAGACACACACACTCATTCTCACCTTGTTTATGGAGTTACCACATTATTTGGGGCTTGTGAAATCAGTGTGTCTCCGTTTTTGGTTTATTGAAGAAAATGTCCTCTGGTCTCCACCCAACTATTATCTCCAGAGAAGGAGCCAGCAGTTTAAAAAGACAGCCGTGGAACTTAAAATGAAAAACCCAAGACAGATTGGAGGACTGTTCATTTATTTATTAAAGCTGCGTTGATTTGTTTGTTAGGGTTGAGCTTGGTGGGCTGTGCTCTTAGCGTGTGTGTGTGTGTGTTTGTGTGTGTGCGGTCATATTTATCTGTATGTGTTCATGTGAGTGTGTGTAAAAGTGCGTGTGTTCTCATGCGCTCATTTGTGTGCCTTCTCTCAGTGCGTGCTCTTTGAGAATGGATGTGTGTGTGTGTGTGTGTACGTGTGTGTGTGTGTGTGTATGGGGGGGGGGGGGTTGGGGGGGGGGGGGGGTGCAGGCCAGACCAGCGGTTGCTCGGCAGGCTGTCCTGTCGCCTCAGCTCCGGTCTGATCAGTACCAACAGACCCGGCTAGCGCTGCGCTGAGAGTGCAAAAGCATGTCAAGCAACACACAGCTGTTTACACACCAGGCCGCAAACACACCGCACCGACACCGCCTCGCTCCTGATGAATAATACACACGCCAACAGACGGCCACCTATATGTGTGTGTGCGTGCGTGCGTGTGTGTATGTGTGCATAAAGGGAGCAATTTAGACATGAAAATATGAGGCAAGGGACAGTCGGAGTATTTGTGTGCGTGAGTGACTGTATTGTGCATGAGTAGAATAATTGAAAAGAGTTTATCAGTGCCCTAGATTTTGAATGATCAGCCATCTGACCCCCCCCCCCCCCCCCAAACATACACACACCTACACACGCACACACACACACACGCACACACACCCCACCCCCAGTAAGCTAAGCATGCCTCTCATTCTATTCTTGCACAAAGCATTCAAACAAAATGACTGATTTTCCTGAAACAGCTTTAATTCTTGACCTGCACTAAAAATGCTGCAGGAAGACTTTGATGTGACTGAAATCTGTAACAAAAGGTCACAAACATCACTGGTGTTAAACTTCACAGATTACATCCTACATTATTCCAACAAAGTGTAAAAGCCTTCAAAAGTCATCTTCCTAAAACACCACAAAAAAAAAATAGTCCCTCATAGTTTGACTTGGCCTGTGGCATGTGGACAACTGCAGCGCTGCAGCAGGGAACGAGTTAAAACGCACTGAGGGGGAAAAGGGGGTCTGCTCATAAAAAAAAAAAAAAATGCTCCTTTATTGTTGGGTTTAATTAAATTTTCAGCTCTAATTACAATTAAGCCACTTAGTATGTATAATAATGTTTGCATCACAGAGCAGCACAGATGCAGTCCATCAACGCAATTAAATATTAAAACGGCTGTGGCTGTATTAATAGCAACGTGGTGTGCTAGTCACTGTGTGTTTGTGTGTGTGTGTGTGTGTGTGTGGAAACCAAGCCACTGCAGAGGGGACTCCCTCGGTACTGGCGCCGTCGCCTGGAGACTTGGGCAGCGCCATCCTCGGTGCCACCAGTGAGCCCGCTGCGTATCTGACCTATATTCACCCAGCCGCTCTGCGCGCCAGAAAAGCATTAGTAAATGGGAAAAAAACACAGTGCGGTGGATAGAAAAATCCCCACGAGTGTATGAATATTCCTGAGCTGCCGAATCGTCGTTAGTCTAATGCAAAATTAGTGTTTTGGTGCCAAATTATTCATGACCGCACAGAACGAGTGCGTTTTTAAGTCCAAGTGATGAATTGCTTGATTCACCTCTCCTCTCACCCCTCCCTCTCCATTTGCTCATTTTTTCGTGTGTCTTTGCTCGTTTTTCGTCCTCACTCTGCCACGCACGCACATGCAAACCTGGGTTTACATGCACGCAGGCACACACACACACACACTCAATCACATGTGCACACCTGCAGACAAACACACATTCAAATACATGCAGAGAAACGCATACGCTCGCACACACACACACATTCCCTCTCACTCTGTCTTATCAAGGTGCCTCTGCATTATTTAGGGAATCAGCGCCTGCTAACGTGGTAAACAAGAGTGTGTTGGGTTGTGTGGGGCGATGCTGGGCAGCACAGACGCTCTTTATCAACCAAAACCGCCACAAAGTCTCTCCCTCCTTAACTGTCATGAGATTCAAACATCACTTTCACAACTTGTCAAAGTTTCCTTACATTGATTTACATACATTCACATACAATTGCAGGCAGTTTTGTTTGTCCGCCATTGTTCTTCTGCTGACACACACATACACACACACAAATGCACGTGCACCGACACGCACACGCTGATTTGTGGAATTGGTGTGTTCATCTTCGGGCCAGTTTTAGCTGTGTATTATGGTCGCCGGTGGAATGTGTGTGTGAGGCACAGACTCGCAGCAGTAAAGTTCAGTTACTAGGTCCGCGACTGGCCCCGGCTAGGCATGCGTTGATAAATATAGCTACCGCTGAGGCAGTCTAAATACAAGGCTCTTCTTTGCTGTAATAGATGGGTGTCGCTAACCTATGGTGCAATCACGCTAGATTCCACAGAAATATTTCTGCACAGTGGCAAACAAACAAAGCATAAAAACAAAAGCGTGGACCAGGCAATGCTAATCATGAGGCACGGCTAGGCGTCTGTGGCCAGCGTGGTGGAGGTGGTGCTGTGTGTGTGTGTGTATGTGTGTGTGTCTGTCTGTGTATGTGTGTTTGTACTCGGCGGTGACAACCACCACTGACCCTTATGGACCGCAGGCCCTCCCCACAGTGGGATAGAATGGTCGCTGACAGAAACCAGTGACTGTCTGCTGTGTGTGTGTGTGTGTGTGTGTGTGTGCGCGCATGTGTGTTAGAGCATGGATGTGTGTACGTGCAGAAGGAATAGGGTGATATTTACGACTAGGGATTATCCTGAGGGCACTCTAAGGAGTCCAAAGGTTGCTCTGCTGTGTGTCTCTCGGTGTCTCTGGGCGCATCATTAACCAACATTTAACTGCTGGCTTATGAGTACAATTTAACAACCTGGGCCGTGCTCTTCTAAGTCACACAACACTCCCATCCAACGCTGTCGCTTCCCGCCAATATCCGGACTGTTAAACCTCTATTTATCAACCAATGAAATGGCAATAATCTTCCCATAAGGGTGCACTTGATCACCTTTCTCAAACGAGTCTCACATGCATCCATACACATGTGCGACTGCAGTCTTTCTCTCTCTCTCTCTCTCTCTCTCTCTCTCTCACACACACACACACACACACACACACACAAAAGTCATCAGCTGCCACAGTCTGTGGTGATTTGCAGAGCAGCTGTTATAGAGAGTGGGCTGATGTGAAACAGTTTACACACACAATTACTATTAATACCAGAGACACATGCGCCTCCGCTATTTATCCAACTCACACTGTGCCATCGTTTGGACGTGAAGCGCGACTGATTAGGCGTGTGTGTGTGTGTGTGTGTGTGTGAGAGAGAAAAAGAAAGAAAGAGCTAAGAGGCAGTCTAGCGTGAGGGACACACCTGTTAGGGACACACACAAGCATGGGCACGGACACAAACATTCGCCTCTCACAAGGTTATCACACAGTGTGAGAGTTTGCCTAGAGGACACTGTGGTGAACCTGCAGGTCGAGTGTGTGTGGACAGTCGTGTCGGTTCGGTTAAGTCTCTGTGTGGAAAAAAATGCTGTTCTGTTATTGGGTTTGTCAAGTCTGTTGATGGGTTTGGTGATTTTATTGATGTTCAGTTGGTCAGTGACTTTTCAAACTATCAAATCAGCCTTTTGGAAGGTTATGTTTATAGTGTTTTCTTTCAAGGAATACAACAGGTTTTTGGGAGATTGGCCTATTGGTCAGCTTGCCTGTTAAGTGATGAGAGCATAGACACCAAAATCATCCATGTGTCCCCAGTAGATCATTTGCTCCGGTGATTTTACCAATTTTACCAATCTACGTAATTGCTGGCCACATATTTAAATTTACTAACCATTTAGCTTTACAGCTGCTACAAGTTCTTATTTTCTCAATTTTGAGATAATGCTAGTCACCTACTATCACTCAACATATTGCACTTAACGGGTACATTGAACAATGGATCAGGTCTCCCAAAAACTTGGTGTATTCCTTTAAGAGACAGTATAGATATGGGACAGAGACAAAAATCCTGTTATTTGGACCTTTTAACCCCTTTCTGACTTGACCACATGTTCAGCTCTACAGTGAACTCACACTCCTTCTATCCCATTTCTTACTTTCACTTTCTCTCCCTCCCCTCCTTCTCTACAGCCTTTCCAATTTACCCTCACCCTTTCCTCTTCTAGCTCTATTTCCTCTCACTTTTGTCCTTCATCCCTCCATCCTTCTCTCTCTAATTCTTTCCCTCTCCTTCTGTTGTTCTTTCTCCTCTTCTCTCTCCCCATTTATTCCCTTGTTCCCTGGATGGCAGAGTGGACCAGATGCCAGTTCAGGGGACCCCCAAACCCCCCCACCGCTCCAGACACACACACACACACACGCACACACACACACACACACACACACACACACACACACACACAGAGAGAGAGCAACATATTGGTTCATAATTAATGAAATTAGCGGCTTTATCTGCTATGAAGAGCCCTGTGGCTGTCTCTGGCTGACTGGAGGGAGACAGATAGGATGGAGAGGCGATGGGGGAGGAGGGGGGGGGGGGGAGAAACAGAGAGAAGAGGCTGGAAGGAGGGAGAGATTGATGGGAAAGACAGAACTGATTAAGAAGAGTGGCAGTAATGGGTGGAGAGAGTTGAGAAGAAGTGCATATGATGGTACAGCTGATTCACAACCAAAGTGTGAAAGTTTGGCAAAGGAAACTGATTGGAAAAAAGTTTGTGAAGATAAAAGACTTGCTGTAACATGCAGAGAAACAGCGGCTTCAACCCGAACACAATAATTACACCTGAAGCTGCGGTCAACATGCGTTTCAATTAGCTGCTTTGATTCTCTGTCAACTTTATGGTCGTGTTAGTGGCCAAGCAGTTAATTTCACATATTGAAGTACTGACCAATGACTGATGGTGCAAAAGCAATTGCGCACGGTCTCAACGGCTATTAGTGGGAGCAGGGTTGCCAGATATTTGATTAACCCCCATTAGTGCGGACAGTGTTTGCCCCCAGAGGAGCCTTTGTGATGACAGGGAGCGGCTGATGGGCGTCCATCGCTGAGTAATGGCGGAAAGCCTCGGTCCTGCACGGTGGCATCGACCGTCTTAGCTCTCCACAGAACCTTAATAGACCTTCCCAGACAACAAGGTTACCAGATATTTGCTTTTTCAGCTCCATAATGATCAGTGCAGAGTATTAATCTCTATCTTCAGCTCTCCGAGCAATATTTACACCACAACCGCTCTGCTACCAGTCCTCTGGGTCTCTTTAGTCAGCCTGCGTGGTTCCTGTCCCACCCAGCCCCTGTGTTAACACACACACACACACACATGCACACACACACACACACACACACACACACACACACACACACACACATATCAACTACGGTTTAGACTAGGTGAGTAAATTGTTTTTTATTCTTGAGGTATTTATCAGCCGTGGAGCCGCCCGGTGGACCAATGGCTTCCGTAATGGATCTGATTAATGGCAGCTTATTAACAAAAGCTCTGTTGTTCAGGCCCTGAGGGCTCCGTGTAACGCTAGAGCTCAATGCTGATATAATGGCCTATTTTAGGAGCCCCGTGATTAAGCACCATTAAGCAGCAACCAAAGCCAGGCTTCGGACAACTTCAATGGCAGCAAACGTAAACGCAACTGTGTCCCCAGAGCCCCTCCATCCCTCTCTGTCTGTCTCACTCCCTCTCCCTCTCTGTCTCACTGCTTTTGTTATTGAAATGGAGAGCAGAGAGAGAGAGAGAGTTGTATTTATATTTGGTTTGGAGAGAGGGATTCTCGAGGGGGAGGGGTTGCAAAATGTATCTGAATTTTGTTCAAACAGTAAAAATGAATCACGTCACCGCCCATTGGCCAAATGGGAAATCCATGTTGGAGGGAATATCGGAAAGCCCACTCCTACTCTATAAAATTATGAGACTGAATTAATCAAGTGCCTCTGTCCGTGTTTGTGCTGTATACATCATTATGTACAGTACATGTCTGTATGAAGGAGGGAGTTAGGAGTGAATGTTGGCTGCATGGCGCTTTGCCAAACTTGCATCCCCAGACAGAGATTGTAATAACTGAGGTCCCTGCCATCAGCATGCTAATGGCTAACCTGGTTCCATCTTATCTGGTCCTTACCTGCATGCTAACCTGGTTAGCCTCATTTCAGACTTCACACTCGGCCACTAACAGAATCACCTCCAACTGAGCAGCAGAGAAAGATTTATTGTTGATGAGACAAGGGGCTTTTTTCATACAATTGTTCCTCAACTTCTTTCCTTCACTCTGTCTCTCTCTCCTTCTCTGTCACACTCTTTTTCTCTTTGTTTCCTGTGAATCCACTCCACACTTTCATTGCCCATACCGCTGTCTCTTGGTCTATCTGTCTCTCTGCTGACAGGAAGACACGACTCTTCACCCTTCCTGCTGTTTCGCTGTCCCTCCCTCCTTCCTTCTATCCCACCCTCCATCTCTCCCCAGACCGCAGCGCTCTCTCTCTCTCTCTCTCTCTCCCCCCAACCGGCTCCTCTGGGGAGGGCGGTAATAATTATTATGTAAATAAATACGCCTGCTGTAATCACATTCGTGCCGCTGATCCAATTAGAGAGCTGATAGCGGGCGGCTGATTGCGCGGCCTGGCGGCTGATGGGCAGGGCCTGTGTGTCTGTCTGCCTGGCTGCGGTATAGCTGGGGAAAGACGCATTAGCGGCTAGCGGGCCGGCGTAATGAAAGCCGTTTGGTGCCGCGCCGCATGCAGTCATGTACTCTAAATATTGCTCTTTGACCAGGACCCTGCATGTCTGCCAGCCGCACAGTCTGCCTGTCTGCCTGTCATTGAACTGTAGTGTGTGTGTGTGTCTGTATTTCGGTCTGTGCTGCTATCACGATCCCTGGCTCTGGATCACTTTCACCATGCATCAGCTTATCACCAATTAGGGCGCTGTTGTGATTCCCATCAGCTTAATGATGCTCCACTGAGACTGTCATCGTCAGGACTCTGTCCGCCTCGCCCCTCGCCCCTCGCCCCTCACCCCTCGCCCTCGCCCTCCTCTTACACAGCTATAGGCAAACATACAGCTCACTGTTGGTTCGTCTGCTCAGGGCTTCCATAGAGAGTCAATGGCTGTGAATCGCTTCTTTTTGCACCTCTTTTGCTGGACATAGGTAAAATGAGTAAGGTATTGATAAGAATCAATAAAGTCGGTTTGGGTTGTGGAGGTTCTATTTCTTCCAGTGTAACACACTCCTGTAAAAAATATTGAGCCTTCAGTTTCCATCATGGTACATGGTTTACTCCACATAATATAAAGCACACAAGATAAAGCTTTCTGTCATTTTTCATTCACAATTCCTAATTCTGGATCCGCTTCAAAAGCAAATCATTGCTTCAGTGTTTTTCTTTTTTGGGTTGAGGCAGGAACTTTTGACTGGTCGCTACCATTTCGAGCGCAGGGGAAAAGTTGAATCTGGGCATGAAAAATGGCGAAGTGGTCTGAATATGATAATTCTTTACATTAACGGATACCACAATTCGGGAGCGTCTATGTGAAATATGTCCATTTTGTGGCGGTATCATCGCTCTGCCAACCGTAGCCCATACTTTCCAAGGGCGCGGGCACGGCAGAGCGGTTAAAGGGGTGGGTGGTGGGGGGGGGCATTAGTTCTAACCTCACCATTTGCCCAGGGGCCATACTCCCACCACCATGTGTCGGCTGAGTAGACTACTGTTAATGTCGGGGAGTAACGTATGGGTCCCAGCGCTAACTCCCTGCCTTTTACATCTCAATCAGGTCACTCTAGTTTATTTATATATTGTCAGGGGGCAGGAGGGGGGGGGGCTAAGAGATGAATGTGGCAGTTTTTTTTTTCTCTCCCTCTCTCTCTATTTAGTTAGCAAAAAGCTTTTATAATGAATTTGAAAGGCGGCACCGATCCAAGCGTTTGAAATTCCCAGTGCGCTGCTAAGTGAGAGACGGGGAGGTGAAGAGAGAAAGAGAGCCGGTGTGAGCGAGAAAGGCTAAATAAATAAAATGCAATTCTTCACAAAATGTGGGATGGATTAAAAAAAAAATCTGAATGAATACATCTTCGTTTTTTTTTTTTTTCCCTTGTCGTTTTCTTTCCTCCTTTATTACTATTTTCCTTTTCCGCCTCTTTTTCTCCTCCCTCCTCCCGCTTCCCTCTCTATATTTTGCTCTTACCCAGTTGGTCGCACGCTATTAAACAAACACTCCTAATATTTTGAGCTGGCTGGCAGTTTGAATTTCATCTCGCCGACGCATCTTGTTTCTCTCAAGCCCTGACTGTTTTGACATGCGCCCCGATTAAATTATAAACAAGCAGGCCTCCTGATGGTGATGCTGGAGCCACTAATTTCCCTAATTGTTTGCAGTTGTCTGGGAGGCGAGGCTAGGAGGCCCGGGCCTGATCCCACTGACTGGGACGGCCTAGTTAAAGAAGGAGGGAAGAGGAGGAGGAGGAGAGAGGGAGAGAGAGAGAGAGAGAGAGAGGGAGGGAGGAGTATGGACAGAAGAAAAGCAGGGAGAGAGAGAGGCAAGGGAAGGGTGGGAAGGAAAAGGATGAAGGAGTGAGGAGGAGGAGCAGGTAGAGCAGAGAGGGGTGAAGGAAAAGACAAAGAGAGAGAGAGAGAGAGAGGTGAGAAACCAAAAAAAGAAGAAGGGTGGGGATGGTGATTAGAAAGACTTCCTTGGCCTGTTTATTCGCCAGAAAGGCTTCAAACACACCCATTAGTGACCAAAATGACTGGGGGAGGGAGGAGGGGAGGGAGGAGGGGGGAAGCGGGGAGGGGGGGGGAGGGGGGGGGGGGGGGGGGGGAATCAAGTGAATAATGATGGAAGGAAAATTTTGAAAATCAGACAAACTTGTCATTACCTTTGTCAGTATTCATAGATTTATGAATGCATTAGTTTATACTGTGTATGCTGTCTGTCTTCTTTTTCTCACTCCTTTTCCATTTCTTTCTTTCTTTCTTTCTTTCTTTCCTTCTTTCTTTCTCTCTCCCCCCTCTCTCTCACCTTTAGCTGGTTACCCCGTGTCACATGTGCCTGAGTTCCAGCAGTCAGTCAGCGATCACAACACGTCACTCCAGCCCATGATATCATCTGGCCTTCCAGTCTGCAGTCTTTTCCAGCTCTCCAGCGGGGCAGCCCACTCAAACAAGCCTGCTATGTGACACATGAACAGTGACTCACCCACATACATATGCTGTTGAAAAGTAAAAAAAAAAAGGCAGTATTTCAAATATGCAGCCTTTGGAAGCCGCTCACTTTTTCATTTCTGGGCCTGTCTCATCCCAGCCTCAAGTAAAATGAGACAAAGGTTAACTGTCCCAACTACACTGGAAAACACACAGAGTGGGAGGAAAACTGTGGATTGTATGTGTTTGTGTGTGTATTTGCGTCTCAGTGTGTGTGTGTGTGTGTGTGTGTGTGGGGTGTTCCAGATGGGAGTGGATGAAAGACTTCAGAGCGGAGCTGTGAATGTTATCCACCCTGGCATCAAGAGACAGGCATCGTTACCTTGCAGACAGGGGCGCAGTCATATCGCCGCTGTCATCGCCCAATCACTGGTATCGTCTGTGTGTGTGTGTGTGTGCGTGCGCGTGTGTGTACGTGCCCAGCGAAGGCTAATTTAGCGTGACAGTGGGGATGGGTGGTATTGTGGTGGAGCAGGTGAGCTAATACACCCTCCTTATGCAGAGGTGAGACCTGAGCTGGAACACGTACACATGACCCGTTTCTCCAGCTTCTACTGTTCATATACAGTACAGAAGAAACTGGCATTATTGTATACACTCCAGCACAATGTGACTGAAGGCAGGTTATGGGTCAAGGCCATTATAGACATCGGATGTCTCCAATGTCAATCATTAATCAGGACGCATAAATAAGTTGTCCAACCCTCTTCTCTTCTCTTATCTTTTCTTCTCTTCTCTTCTCTTCTCTTCTCTTCTCTTCTCTTCTCTTCTCTTCTCTTCTCTATCTTTGTCTTGCTTCAGATTGTCTTGGTCTCTTCTCTTTTTGTCATTTCCCCATGGTAGAGGAACTCTGTGCGTGTGTGTGTATGTGTGTGTGTGTGTGTGTGTGTGTGTGAGTGAGAGTTGACTACTGCTCTGTCAGCTGTTAAACTATTTCAACGGAAGGAGCCCATTATGTGACAGCTTGTGCTGATGAATATTGAATACAGAGTGTGCCCATGTTAATGTCTGCATGTGGGAGTGGGAGTGTGTGGGAGTGTTGTTTCTGTAAAATAGGTGATGAGCAGAATGATGATTTGTGTGGGAGGGCAACGCATGCAATGTAGAGGTTTCCTCATCAGCTTGAATCCAGCTCATCAGCACACACACATGCACGCACGTATACACACACACACACACACACACATGCATACATTAGTGCGCACACCAACACGCATTACTTATTTTCACAGTAGTAAATATTTGAATGATTCTTGTTTATCTTTGTTCAGAATGAATAGCTGGAAACCAAAGCTATGAAGGACATTGAGGTTCTTCCAATCCAGGGTTTGATCATTTGGATGTATTAAGATAAACAGACAGAGACAATAAGTGACAGATGTCCATTCAACCAGGACATGCTGCTCAATAGGCTACTGATGCAGTTAATGTCTGATGAGAACTCACCACTGACACTTGCAAATGCTGAAGGATCCAGTTACTGACTGACAGCATGCTGCTGCCAGGTACTTTCTATACAACAGAAATGGAGGAACAACATAAAAACAAAGGTGCAAGAAATTAATTAAAAGGCAATCTATAGCAGGCGTCTAGGAGATTTTTCAAAGAAGAGTCAGGGTAAAATCTGCAACATCCAGGTACTAAAATGTAAAGTAAATCAAATCCACCTAAACTTGAGTCATCAACATCTTTAGAGACACACTTTACCAAGACGCAGACCCCATGGCACCTTAAGTTATTGTCCAATTGAACTTTATCATGATCATAGAAGTAGGGGAGGTGTAATGCAGAAAAAATACTTTCCCAAAATACATTAATCAGATTCGCTTCAGCTGCTGAGCACAATAATTGACAGGGATTTAAGTTGGTGACATTAGTGCAGAGGCATTTTGCTAACTTACAGCCAACCACACGTAATTAGATTTTCACCACACATCTCATTCAACATCCAATATTCAATAAGAAGGGAAACATGTGTGTGACATCAGGAATTGAATCTATTTTTTTTGTGCCAGAGCCTTCTTTTATGGGTTAATAATTATTTATTGGTATTCATACAAGGGAAAATAAAATAGACGATAGAATGTCAAAAAGGGGTTGGGGGAGTAGGGAATGAGAGAAACCAGGTAAACTAATAACATAATCAATGTCAACAAACTATAATAAACACATAGATCAATAAATGAAATATACTTACAAGGATGCTACTACTACTATTGCTACTTCTACTACTACTACTACTACTACTGCTACTACTACTACTAATAAGAAGCAGAAGAAGAAAATGCAACAAAACAAACATGTAGCAAACTTATGTGTGTGTTTCCTATAACACAAACCAAATGTCACAATACTAATGTGATAGTCACATACATTTACTGCGAGAATACAATAGAATTACTGCAATATTATATTTATGATGATGTTTATGATGATTGATTACTACTGAAATCTGAAGGCCCACTTGAGTCGAACCTCAGCTCTCCTCAGGTGTTTCTCCGACCAGGTTTGCTCGTCAGCAACGATCTCTTTTTCTATTCTCATCTCCGCCTCATTCCAGCAGTCGCCCCAGCCTCTCTGTCAGGAAGCATCAGTGCCGGGCATGGAGGAGGCTGGCATCCAGGGACTGCCCCGGGCCGCTCTGTCCGACACACACCTGCCTCTCCTCACCCCGCCCACACTGTCACAGCCTGAGGGAGAGTGGGCGACGCCCAGGGGAGAGGTGATAGGTCGGGGAGGCTGATCTTATGGGCCGTGACTTTCCCCGCTCTATCTCCTCCGTGGACTCCCTATATAGATCTGTTCACCGCCACCACTTGACACCTTCCATCAGCTTCCCTGACAAGTAAACATGCCATCCCCCACGAATGATGTATGTAGCTCTTTGGCCAATCAGTAACAAGATGCATCATTCTTCCAAGTTCCATCAAAATTGGACTGGCGGTGCAGCAGTTGTGGCCTTTCAGATTTTGAATTTCTGACCTTCAATTATAGCATCCCCATCAGGCCAATCAGTGTATTTTTATAAACACCAGGACACAGAGCCAAAATGCATCATCCTCCAAGTTTCCACTTTCTGTACAAACCAGCAATGTTAGATTTTCTGAATCAAGCACAGAAATAGTAGTTCCATTTACTCCCTTCAGTTGGCTACTTGTTGACCTTCTCTTCGACCCTCAAAATCCATTGGCCTTTCTGGTGTTAATGCGCACACTGATGTAGGGCACTGACTCCCAAAGTTGGGTCTAAGGACCTCCAGGGGTCCTTGAGGGGGTTCCAGAGGGTCAAACACAAAAATCTTCTCAGATGGGGTTTCCTGGGATACAGTCTTATCAAATGGGAGTCTGATGTGTGTCTACTTGAGAGTCCTCAGTATGAAAATGTTTGGAAACCCCTGATATAGTGAGATAATAGGAAGGTCAGTTTTGGTTTGATAAGTGAATACGTATTTCGCAGCTCCATCATAGAACAAAATGTAGGATCTGATTCACTTAAATAGGTTTAGGTAGGCAAGTAAAGACCCAACAACAAGAGCACAAGTAATTGAATCCAGTGAGTGGACTGATTCCTCCCCAGGTGACCCCTGGTTAACAATATCCTCATTATTGCTTGGATGCAGTTGTGGTGGAACAATCCTCTCTCAGCGCGCAGTGTGTATCCAAGAGTTTGGTTCAAAGTGTTTAAGTAAATCCTTTGATGGATGAAATCATTACATTTGCCCTCATGCATCTTTCATGTCCCAGTCCAGATTAGTTATTCCAGGGTTTAGAGAAATGCTGAGTGCGATTTATTTTTAATCACAGCAGCTGTTTGCCTTCTCGTATTGAAGATCTCGCCTGACAAAGACCCTGATTGGACGAGACAAATCTGACCCCACTCAACCCGTGCCATTTTTAATTCACACCGCATTCAACGTTTTACAGCTGAAATTACCATATTTCAGTTTTCAACAGACGCGGGCGTGCTTACATACCAGATGAACTCCCTCTCTCAAACACACATGCCCAATCAAACAAACACAACTGTGGTTTTGAGTAGCACTCCCTCACGCTCCCAAAGCGACATCTGAAAGTATTCTGATCGACTTGAAACGTCAGAAGCCATTTTCGCCAAAGGATCCGATGAAAGGCTCGGTCTTGACAACCGGTTGTTAATCTCTCCGTAACATTTGGCTAATTGAATGTCTGTTGTTGTTTACTGTTTTGTATCCATGTTGCCTCCCGAGTGACTGCTGCCGCTGCCTTCTGTTTCTTCGGTGCATTAGCGCTGACGTTCAACATCGCCACGCCGCCAGCCCGCCAGCTGCCCTGCTGCTGCGCGGCTCCAAAGCGAGGCTGGGGTCTCCCGTGGGACACCGCTCCACGAAAAGTCACGCTTCTGCCCTCTGCTCTGCCTGTCATCCCGCCCTGCCTGCAGCACTTGTTCTGGCTGACACCATCCCATTGGGTTTGTGCAGTTGCTGTCACATACATACAGGTCGCTCTGCCCCATACATACGGATCAAGAGGGATGTTGACCAAATTTTACGGATGATCCTGTCTCAACATACATGTTTGCAGGTACGTGCATGTTCAGTCCGTGGATATTAGTGAGTGTGTATGCACCTGACCCATGCGGGCTGTCTGTGAGTGTATCCATGCAACTCTCCTGACAGCAGCGGGAGGCCACAGGTGTGTGAGCCCGCTCCGCAGAGAGCCTCCCCTCTGATGCTGCATTGTGGGTAATAATAGTTAGCGCCGACAGCTGTGTCTCTCTGCCACCCCCCCCCCCCCCCCCCTCTCCCCCCCCCCTCCCTCTTCACCTCTAATGGCCTCTAATCATCCCTCTATCAGGCCTAATACCCTGCAGTGGTGCCCTCACAGCTGCCTGAGGGGCCCTGGGCACCGAGACACCTGTCAATCTCTCTCTCTCTCTCTCTCTCTCTCTCTCTCTCTCTCACACACACACACACACACACACACACACACACACTGGACCACTGCCCATATATTCAGCATCACTTCTTCACATCAGGAAATCTTCTATTCTATTCTGTTCAGTAATGTGATAGCTATGACATTGATTTAGTGATCATCATAAGGAAAACAACCACCAATAGACACAAAAATCAATTACATTTTCACACAAAAAACATTGATTTATGCTTTTATTCCCTTTGAACACCCTTTAGTCATATGCCTTACATCAGGTTGATGTTACTTACAGTGATGTTTACTATGATTTTACCTCATTAAGATTTACATCACACCAAAAAGGTAGGAAAACTCTATTTCACAAATAAAAAGGTGTGTATACCCTCCTCTACATCCCTGATTCTCTCCTGTCCTGTTGCCAGATGAACTACAAATGTTTATAAGCTCAGTTTCCCTTCAAATAAAATGTTCCATTTAAAGGGAGTCCAAATGAGTGTCCCCAGTTTCCCCGCAGATTTCCCAGAAGCCATCAGCGAGGCGGCTGCTCAGCTCCCCTCAGCCAAGTGTACACAGAGCGCAGCTAGCATCTCTGGGAACCACAGAGCTCTGGGTGGTCCCGCCGCGCGCATTACTGACTGTCTATCTGCCTGTCTGTCCTAACCGAGCGGGCCTGACTCCCATCCAACTGCTGACGGACCCGCTGTCTGACGCTGGGAGGCTGATATGGGTTTTACTGCAGCGACACCCCGCAGGCCCTGCAGGCTCTTTATGACACTGTGTGCGTCTGTGCCTGTGTGTGTGTGTGTGTGTGTGAGCTCAGCCCCGCTACCCTCTGCTCCGCTCCGTCACAAATCCTGTCTGCTAATGACTACCAGCTCTATAGGACCTGAGGCGGGAGGGGTTAAAGCCCACCAATTGAGCGAATAATGAGTTGAATTAGGAGATTTGGGGATGAGGTGGGAGGAGAAGGGGACGGGTGGTGCTGAATGAAAACCAGAGGTGCTTACCGCAAAGCTGCGGAGAGAGAGAGGGAACACTTTGGGGGGACTGTGTGTGTGTGTGTGAGTGTGAGTGTATAAGGGGGTTACTGCTGGTAGTGAGAAAGAAGGGTGAAAAAAGGGGTGCAGTGAGAAAAATCATTCTCATATTCCCAGGACACACTCGCAACATGCTAAATACATTCACTGTTATAGATGTAATATATCTTTCAGTAATCAAAATGAGGATGAGGATGAATTCATGCCCAGTGAAGAGTTTCAGTCTGGTGAAGTGTATTCCAGAGGGTGAGAGAGGAAGGCAAACCAGCTACGCATTGAATACTATTACTGGAACAAATGTTATCAGCGTGAGAAAATCACGTCTTAATCAGAATATTCAGTCCGGTTCACTGCCAACGGAATATGCAGGTGAGAATAGCATTTCCATTCAGATTGGATTGTTGGCCACCTAAAAGCCGCATTTTGCATAATTTTCTCCTTTAGTGGGTTTCAGATTGATGAGTGTGGGTCATTAAAAAGAAAATATCTCAGCAGAAAATGTGTTTGTCAGCTTTTGGGGAGGCCAGGCGACAGTTTGATGAAGTTTATTTGTGATTCTCTGGAACATCCATAGTGGCTGTCTTAGTAGTAGTAGTGCTTTAAAAGAGCTCTTTTACTACATAAACACAGGAAGCTGCATTGTCATCCACAATTTCCAGTAAATTCCACCCAAAAACAGCCTCTTGGGTAATATTTTTTCCATTCCTGGTTTTCTTTGATTGCCTTCATGTACAAATGAAGCAGTATTTGGTTCCTGTGGCCACGTCGTTGACTCGGCCCGCCCCCCTCCCCCCACCGCCCAACCTTCCTCAAGCCAACCCCTCTTGCAGTTTATACACAATGCACAACATTGTTCAGAAGGCGGGGTGCTCTGAAATAGTCTGGGAGCCTTTGAAGATCAGAAAACAAGTCATTCCAAGGTTAACTTGGAAGGATACACATAAACTATCAGAGGAGAATGATTCATGCTGAAAGAAAGGAGTAGAGAAGCGTTTTCTATTCATCGGATAATAAAAACATCAACTGTACCAACACGAATAAAACAGTGGTAAAGAGTATTAGAAAAGGGTGATGCGTTTCTGTCGGTTGGTCTTTAGTGTTTTAACAATGAATCATAAATGGCATGATCTTGACAAAAATACAACTGAAGAAAGAGTACCTGTAAAAAATCCTGATTTACATGGACAGCCCCCTGATGATAATGATGCTAACCAGCTAAAGCTTATAATGGACATGTATCAGTAGTAATGCTGTTAGGCATTAGGTGATGTGCCGAGACAATAAAACACAAACATATCCTTCTGTTTCTCATTCCTCCCGAAAATATAGTCCAAGCTCCCGTCTAGCCGTAATTAAGCCCCTTTACTTTTGAAGGTTTGTCCATTCTATCTCACGTTCAGGACTGTGAGAGAAGTAAACTTTTTTCATTCTTCTTTCATTCTTTGAATCAGCCTGGTGAGTTCAGTGTTAGCCTTACACAGAAGTACACCGGCAGACCGGCAGACGGGCAGACAGGCAGACAGACTCTTTTTGGGGAGGGAATGGAGAGGCGTTGGTGTATCTCAGCAGGTATAATTATCCCACTGTGGCAGCGTCACAGCGTGAGCTGATTGTCTCCAGTCAGTCACTCAGAGAAGACAAGCTGAGTGGAAAGGACGTCTGGAGGAAGACCCCGACCCTCCGGCTCATCACCAACACTAAGCCTCTATTGTTCACTGAGGGAGTCCAACTCAAAAGTCTCTGGATGAGGTAAATGAGTAGAGGAGTGCTCACACACACGCTGTGCCGCTAAACACAGCAGAGATGCACACCTCTTTCTCTCACATGCACACACACACACACACACACACACACAAACTAAACGCTTGACCCAACCCCTAGTGGCAGGTTAAACACCAGGATTGTTCTGCCCTGCCACATCTCATCAGAGTTGAAACTCATTAGAGAGGTAGTGGTGTGTGTGTGTGTGTGTGTGTGCGTGTGTGTAAGTATATGTGTGCAAATGCAAGTGTGTGTGTGTGTATGTGTGTTCCATGTGTGTGCTTGTGTAGCTGATTGTTCCGTGATAATAGCCTGGCAGGTGAGCACAGATCCTATGGCTCTGTCTTGTTTAAAAGGGGAGATATAGAGTGCAGCACCTGGTCTGTCTGTCCCTTTTAATTCCCTTGTGTCTGGGTAACGCTTCAAACTCCCAAATAAGAAGAAAAGCCTCTTGCTAAACGCAGACATAGCGCTCCAACAGCGGCTTAGTCAGCAATAAAAGGAAAACAAGTCAAAATGTGGAATAGTATGTTTTCATAATGCCACTCCTCACTGCAGGGCCATTTTTCTGTGTTTCAGCTGAGCCTTCGGTTTATTCTCTCATTTAAAACAGCGAAGAATGTGAACATTACTGACAGAGAACGCAGCCCGGGCTTATTGTCTGTGGTGTCTGCCAGGGTGCAGCAGGTCTCAGCCACTCAGGGCCGAGCAGCGGCTCCACAGCCCTCCAGCAGCCTTAATCCTGCGGGACAGGAGAGAGAGCCACTCCGACAGCGCTGGCACAGTTTCTGTGTGAATTACTGTCACTCCCCACGCACCGCCTCTTATTAGAAACCCCAGCCCCTGTGGCTTTACACAGACCTTTAATTGATTGGTTTGGAGTCAGGTTTGGCCCGGCGACAATATGTGTGTGTGTGTGTGTGTGTGTGTGTACATGGCGGTGGTGTTGGTAGTCTGTGTTTGTGTCTGTGGTGGTGGTATGAGGGGTGTGAAGGACCCATTTAAAATGTTAGAATGCGTCAGAAAAAATAAAAACAACACAATTTTGAATTCACAAATTTTAATTCACTTCAACATTGAATGAACCAAGATTTCATTTGAACTGCAATTGACTCTAACCCTGATTCCTGTCATACAGAAAAGCACAATGATATCAATGATGATAGTGATTGGAGTCAATGATAAAATTAAAAGGCAGGTCATCTGTGTGAGTGTAGCAGCCGATCGAGATAGTCAAACAAGAGATCCTCTGACATACAAATATCCATTCTTAGATATGGGTTTGAACACATATTTGTACACATTTGCACCAGACATTGAACAAAATACAGTTTGAATTCTTTTTAAATACTCCTGTGATTGAGTGAACTTGCCTGGCACAATGAATTGAATTGAGTTCATTAGATTGTCCCAAAAAAAAAGCAAACAGCACTGTTCTGGCACTCCAAACTGGCTCAAACAAACACTCAAAGTCACTCAGCAAAATAAAAAATAAAAGTATATCAATTACAATTTGACCCATGTCGGGTATTTACATACATTAAAAGTGAAGAACAGAGTCAAGCCTGCCATGTTTCAGTAATGGCTCAAAAAAGTAGATTGTCATCATCTGCAGCAAAAAAAAAGCACAGTTTATCTCTCCTACGTTTCTTTTACTCTTTCGGATTTGGTTCCTGTGTAGCCAAAAGTCTTTTTCACTGTCACTGAATCGCAAAAGAACTGGCATAATACAACATGACAAGACTTTTTACTCAGTAACACTCAGTAACTGCTTCTTTTTCATTTTCTTCCACTTTCCACTCCTTTCCTTCCTTTTTCTTTTTGGGCAGTGTGCTCTTATGTCTCTTGTTACCCAAACAGCCGCCACGTTCTGAAAGCCAATATTTAAAACCATGGAAATAAAAACTAAAAATAGCACGCGATGACAGCAATTCCAACCATAATAACAACAATAATAACAATAATGATAATAATAATCATGGATAAAGATAGCAATAAATAGGGTTGGTGAAGTTTAAGTGCGGGTAGGTGTGGTGAAACACAAGACTGTGGGCACCAATTAGAGAGAGGAAAAGAGCTGAGATGAGGGGAGAGAGTGAGATGGAGAGAAGAGAGGAAGAGTGAAAGGGGTGGACTACCGCACATAAAGTGACTGATTGTTTGGTTGCTGAATCTCCGCTCTGTCCCTCCTTTCTTGACATTTTTCTCTCGCCACACATGCGAGGGTGGGTGCTGCCCGGAAGGGGTTCGGAGCCCCGGGTGTCGCTCCGTGCCACATCCTCGGACGCTTTTGCACGTCGGGACTCTTGATGTCATTCCACTCCCCTCTGCCAAAAACTGTCCACTGCTCCGACCTTTCTCTCTCCCTTGAGTCATTTTAAACCTTAAAAAGTTTTTTTGCAAACCCTCCTAGAGAGGAGAGCGGGGGAAGAGGGAGGTGAGAGGACATCACATCCACGAAATGTGAGCGTCTGTGTGAAGGACGTAAGTGCTAGATAGGATTGGTTGGTGAGGTTGGAGTGGGGATTGGAGATGTGTTTGTGTGTGTGTGTGTGTGTGTGGGTGGGTGGGGATGGGGACGGGGAGGGGAGGGGAGGGGAGGGTAGGGGGGGTGACGGGGTGGTCAACTCCTTTTCCTACACGAAACGAAGCTTGTAGACGAACAGCAACAGTGCCGTCCATCCAAGTCCTCAGGCAGCCAAGAGCAGTCAGTGTGTGTCCTGAGGATTTATGGGGATTGTGGAGGTCTCGGTCTCGGCCCGAGGGTCCAGTCCATAAATGTCAGTCAGCGGGGGCCACTCTGACCCATGAACAGGGGAGTATATCATGTGTGTGGCTGTGCTAGAGACATTAGAGAGAGACAGAGAACAGTTATTGGCCAAAGCAGATGAGCTCCCGCCCTCCTTGGAGAGCCTTTCCTTGGGATTGGCTGGTTAAGAGAGGGTTGTGATAATTTCCTATTCTTGTCATTGACATATGGAGATTCTGTGTGTGGGTTGGAGGTATGTTTGGCAATAGTTCTACCCCTGATGAAACTTTGTGGGTGGATTTTCTGGGAAAACTATCTTTCACAGTTACACATCAACTGCCGTGTCACAGCACACTGCATACCTACGCTCTGTTGCTGAGGTAACACTGTAATTTCACCGCTATCACTCCACAAATCCTGTTTTCACAGATGTGTGGTTGAGATTTGTCACTATGAAGAGCCTGTCTGATAATTTAGGCCTATATGATGTACAGTATTTCTGTCTAATCACTTCTTTGTTAATCTATGCCTACAGAGCCACGCATCTCTTACACAGTTTCTATGTGACCAAACTCCATCCATCAATTCATCCCCCATTCCTCAATTCATTATCATGGACCCTCTCTTTTCCTCTTTCCCTCTTTCCCTCTCCCTCTCTCTTTCTCCCTGTCTTCTCCTCTCTGTTTGTCAGTCTCTATCTCTGGTAGTCAGCCTGCTCTCTGGGACTGGAGGAGGAGCTCCCGGGGGGCCGGCCGTGCCCCTTGTCCTTGCCCTCGTCCTGAGCCACGCTGGTCCCTGAGGAGGCCTGGCTGGAGTTGGAGCCGGAGGAGGCCGGAGGCTGGCTCAGGCCCCCCACGCTCCCGCCGCTCCCGTCTGTGGACTGGTACATCTCCTCGGCTCCGTCCTCGCTGGACTCCGGGTCCTCGGAGCCCGAGAGCAGCTCCTCGTCCCGGTACTCGCTGACGTCCACTCCTCCGCTGGCGGCGGCCCCCTCGCCCAGCTCCTTGAGGCGGCCGTGGTGCTTGACGTGGTAGCGCTGGTTCTGGAAGAACTTGATGATGGTGTGCTTGGGCAGGTCGAGCTGTGCCGACAGGGTGTGGATAGCCTCCTGGTCTGGGTACAGGCCAACGTCCTGAATGAAGCTCTGCAGGATACCCAACGCCTCCAGGGAAATCTAGAACACACAGGGGAGAAAGACGAATGGTTAGAAAGAGGAGAGGATGGAGAATGTTAGGTAGAGCTAAGAGAATAAGCTATGCAGAATAATTTGTTTATGGCTCCTAATAGAGAAATTGTCCTGAGCAGGGAAATACAAAGACACACGGTACCTTGGTGCGTGACCGCGGCTTCTTGGTGCTCCCACCACTGCTACCACTTCCAGGCGGACATCCGCTTGCAGCTCCTGCTCCCACATTCTGTGACCCCTCCTCGGACCCCGGGGCAGATAAGGGCTCCTCACGCATGGGAGAGTGGTGGTGCTCCTTCATCGGGGCTGGGGGCGGCCTGTGCAGTGCCTGACGAGAAAGGCAAAACAGCTGATTAGTGGGGCACAGTCACCCCTCATCAAGACTGCAGCCTGGAATTCACAATGTAAGTCACAATGAAATGAAAAACAACCTTTTCACCTTGTTAGCTAATTCCCCATATCATAACATATACCTGTTTAACAATAAATGTAAAAAAGATTGCCAATTTTTTTATTTAGCTCATTAGCTAACTCTGGCACATTTACATTGATGTGGAAACTGAAATGTTGATTAATGTGCACTGTCCCTGGTAAATAAATAAATAAATAAATACATTTTCTTGTATTTTTATATCAACATCCCATTAACTTATTACTTTTACATAAACTGAAATTTGTTTAGATTATGCGCAAAGCTTAACCCAGAAACACATTGAATTTATGATAAGGAGACACCATCAAAACGCTGTTTCCTTGTTTAAATGTGTTTACTGTACCCCGCCCCTTTATCTTACATCTATAAGCAAGATATTATGTTGCAAGTATATTCCGTACCTGACAAAAAGTCTTATAATGACCCCATGTGACGCAACACAGTAGCCAGGGCCACAGGGTGAGCAGAGGGTGAGAACGAGTGTTTCACAGCTCACAAAGCGTCATGGCCTATTAACCAGCTCCAGGTCTGGCACACAAACTGCTACGGGCCCAGAATACCTTTGACCCGATGTGTGTAAGATTAGCTCTAGTGAAACGCCAACCATCTGTCTGCCTGTAAGTCTCTCATTTACTAACTTACGACACCCCATCACTATTTAACCAGCCCATTCATAACCAGAGAGACGCAGAGAGTAAGAGAGAGCGCCCGAAAAGACGATGAATCTACTTTGGTTGGTAATTAGGTCAACAATAGATCATTAACAGCGGTTTGTAACGACAGATAGTTGAGGAGGGGAGAAATGGCGAATAAGTGGATCAATCTGTTTACGTACATCTACTAAATCAGTACAAAATAATGGAGAAGGACTGAGTGAGAAAAGAGAGAGAAAGAGTGGGATAGGGAGCTGTATAGAGAGACAGAGGGGAAAGTAGAAGTTATATATTAGAGAGACAATGGGGGTAGGTGTGGAAATGTGTTTGTTATTCTGATGGGTGGTGCTTTGGCAGAGAGCGGTCCTTTGGCTGTCGGGAGCGGAGTGGAGGTTATTTGACAGCACTGAGGAGGGCAGCATGAAGTGTTGGAAGGGAAAGTGGGGACTTTGGTTGTTTGTCAGAAGGTAGTGGCTGTTGTGAGAGCATTGCGGTCGTGTCCCTCCCGCTGGCTTTAAGAGCAGGGAGGGGCCTCCCCACTGGAATGCCCAGCTATAAATCTGTGGCGCATTAAAATTAAAGGACCCACATAAAGATAATAGTCATTCGCTTTTCTCTCCCTCTCTTCAATAATAACAGGGTATTACTTAAATAATATCGAGGGCAGGCCAGACCATGAAATTGCTCCGATTTTATTCACGGGGGCTTTTCTCTTTTTTTTTTTTTTTTTTTTTTTGAGGTGGTGGGGGGGATGAGCAATTTACAGGAAGTGAGTAGGTTTTTGGTTATTTTTCTCTTTCCCTCCCCCCGTCCTCTCTTTCTGCCACGCAAAAGTGACGGATTTAGATATTGAGAAAAGACTGTGAGAACGCTGGAAAACCGAGGGAGAGAAGGGGCCAGAAAAAGATATCTATCCCTGCCCTAATGAGGACCACACAGCCACAAACATCTCCCATACAAACTCGCTGAGACACTGAGACACTTAATAACTAAATTGAGGGTAAATCATGGAGGGGATTGCGAAACCTTGCCTCTCCCCACCCCCCATTCACAGACCCTCATCGTTTCTACGCTTATTTGGGCTGACAGCAAGGACTCTTGGATCGATCACACACACACACACACACACACACACACACACACACACAGTCAAACACACAC